>NC_133356.1:940109-1035109 GCF_030506205.2 Paramisgurnus dabryanus | reverse complement strand
TGAATTCATTTCCGACTGCTACTAAAAATCTAATTGTGTTTTGTCACAAAGCTCTCAGTCTTTATCACGTGAACGAGTGTCTTTTACGAACATTATGTACGCTGCCAAACTCTGATCATCAGAGGGACACTACAAGACAATGTTCATTACAATCACTAACACAATACATACTAGACTTACTACTCCATTAACATTAGTCAAGTTTTGTTTTTACACTAAAAATGTGGTTACAGGTTAGTTAGTCATGCATAGATATGTTATGTACTACAGTAAACAGACATGTGATTGGCCAAGGACAAAAAAGAAAGAAGGAACCATACCCCCTCCCTCCCCCCTGCAAACAGAAACAAAATGCATATCATAACACAGTGGTTCCCAAACTTTTTCAGTGTGCGGCAACCCTTGTAAACTATGCATTCCTTCGCAGCCCCTCCAAAGAAAATTGTGACAAAAACTGTTCTAAAACTCTAAAATTATACAAAAAAGTAGTGCTTTTGGTTAGTAGCCTTATTTTTTTTAGGTTTAATTACACAGAATTCATGATAAATTAATGTATTTCATAAAATGTCATAAAACTGGGGCCCCCCTGGCACCATCTTGCGGCCCCTAGTTTGAAAACCACTGTCATAACATACACAAAACATATATTAAGTAACATACAAAATTACAGTGCACTGGACAAGCAAACAGAGCTAATGAGCTATCAAGAGACTGAGGAAGAGCTGCCCCAGTTTTCTGTCAGCAGGGTAATAAACCTATAGCTGACATTAATGGAGTTAGCACTAATGTACAACATTAGGCGTGATTTTACGCACACTCTCAGATGTGTGTGTTACACTAGAAATTTGGCATTGCATGACGGCATCTATGAATGTTTGTATGTAGAATATCACATTATACTGTAGCGCAGTTATTGTGAAAGAAGATTACGAAGCAGTTTACGGTCATCTCCATTATCTCCACATTAACACAGTAACAGAAAGTAAAGGGAGACGTGACAGATAAATAGTTGCCCTGTACGCACGATTCCGTTTAAACAGCAGGGCTTCTCTAGAAACGCAGCGACTGCGATTGTCACTCCCCAAACTATGTTACACCACCTGGGGCTGTTTCTGTGGACTCGACTGCACCATTCTTTTCAATGGAAACAGACCAGCGCACCTTTACTTGTTGCTTAAGGCTGTGTAGCCGCAAGTCAGAAATGCGTAGCTGCTATGCAATTCAACTTTATCTAACACTAGCTACGTTTACAGGAACACCTTTGGCCTCAATCGGAAAAAAATTATTCTCATTGATAAATTCTATCATAAAATATACATGAACACGAAATGATGTGATGGAATTGATGTGCGCGTTTATTTGGAACAAGCTTCAAATCAGATTTGATCATTTGATATGCGCACATTGCACAAATATAGTTGAACATTGAACATGTGCATATGTTTCACACTCCAGTCCAGTAGGTGGCGAAAATGCACCCTTTAGTGGGTTTACCAACCACCATTAAAAAGAAAAGAAGAAGATTGCACATGAAGCTTCAGTTCAAGTGTTTACATGTCCTTTTGAGTGGATTAAAGCAACAATATGTAGTTTTTCAACCTTTAAATAATGTCTCTAAAATTATTGCAGTGATAGAACAACTCTTAACTGGACAAATTCGACTGCTGCTGCAACCTGAGCAGCCTCCTAGCTGCTACAAGCACACTCTGAAAGTGGCGGTGGAGGGTAGAGCACACAGCCCCACCCCTCCCCCTGCCTGCAGAAGAGTGTCTGATACCAGGCACTGTTGCACTTTTCAACCACATGGGGGAGCCGTGAGTCAATTTTACATGGAAACTACATAGTGTTGCTTTAAAAAAAAGTACAAAACATCCCTCTTAAACATCCCTCTTTAAGTGGTTTGGCCCTTTTTATTTCGATTGAGGTGTTTACATGGAGCATTTCTATTTGAAGTGAAGTGAGTATTTGCCAATGTATAGTAACCCTAACCCTAAGGTCACCCATACTTGGAATCTGACCTCGGCATTTAACCCATCCAGTGAATAGTGAACACACATACTGCAAGTCATGAACACAAAAACACCCGGAGCAGTGGTCAGCTATCCCTGCAGCACCCAGGGAGCAATTTGGGTTAAGGTGCCTTGCTCAAGGGCACCACAGTCGCAACCTGCCAGTCATGAGCCTCGAACCGGCAACTCTCGGGTTACGGCACTCTAACCACTAGCCTACAACTGCCTATATGGATTGAACATTTAATACAATTGTCCATGTAAACGCAGCTATAATGTGCACACCGTATGTGAGCTCAGTCTGCGCAGATGCCATTAACTGAAGCAGCAAATGAAGTGACTATAAATTGTAAAACATACCCACCAAACTGGTTAGTGATTTGACATCGTTACCACAACAACTGATCTTTTGATTTGTTTTTGTCATGATAGGTTACCTGAATATTAAGAGACCATTTTACAGAGTGTTGCATTTTAACAACCAGTTGCTCATGTGTGACCTGCAAATTTGTATTTCTCTCTCTGCCTTACTTTAGAGTTATGGTTAAAATCATGCTACATTAAATGTGTGCACACTCCAGTCCTAACATGCCATGTGACGCGTCTTCACATCCCCATTAAATAGCATATACAACATATACATCTACGGCGTTTATTGCATCTTCATGGCGAAAGTTTATTATTTGCATGCATTTTGACAGTTTAAACTTTCATTTTACTTGCAGCTGCTCTTGTCCACAGCGTGCACACTGCACACCTGACACAGCCTGTCATTCAGCATACGTACAGAGCAAAGACCTCTTATGTCTTAAAGTTACAGTAAACTGTCTGTCAATAATATTAAAAATCACTCTCTGCTCTTGACTGAAAAACTGTTGTACTTTCTATGAATCAGGGTATATAGACATAAGCCTACCTTAAGTCATATTAAATTGCTTTTTTGTAAAATGAAAATTTACTGTGCTTATTTCTTTGATTCTCTATAAAAACAATAATAAGGCAACATCTGTGGTGTTACTTTATCTGCCAAAAGGTTAACAGTGACAGTTACCATAAAGCTTGAAAAATCAAAATCTGTACCTAGTATCAGCTGATCATGATGACAAGTAATCGGGTACTCTGTATCGGCTGCAAAACTCCTGATCATCCCGATCAGTAACACAAGACTTGCATATTTCATACACTGACTGCGGTCACATACTGTAAAAAGTGAAAAGTTGGATCAAAAAATTACTTCAAGCTTATTGAACATTTAAGTTCAATAAGCTTAATTCTTTTAAGTGCTACAAATTAAAGTAAAAGTTGATCCAACTTTTTACTTTTTACAGTGTATAAACACAACCAACATACACAGATCATTCACGAACCACTGGGTTACGCTTTACCAACATTTAAAGTAAAAAAAATTCTACATCTGGATGGATTATAGTGGTGAGAATCTAGAAGGACAAACGTGCTCCTCCAAGTCTTAAAAAACCTCACGCAGGATGTGTTTTGGTGAGCTTCACTATCAGCACATGATGCTTTGATGTGTCTGAGGTATAACACCGTCATACTGTAAACAGACATTTAACTAATCCGAAACATTTTTCACACACATATTTTGAAAAGTAAAGTACACGGATAATGTGCACACACTGGCAATTGTATGACAACTTTCTGGATGCACTGTGAAAGTGTTATACAGAGAAGTTAGGGCTGCAAAATTCATTGAAAAACTAACCAAGATAACAATTACGGTTGAAAGAATAACATAATCGCCAGAAGCCTCACATACAGCTGTCCATTTGTGCTCATTTCTGTGTGTGTCGATAGTATGTTTGGGCATCAAATACAGTGGTAAATCAAAGATTTTCAAATTGATAAGTTGACGTGTCCTTTAGCCTAACACAAATAGCATAACACAAAACAATGTGTAAAAAATGAACACATCCTTTCTTAAAGTGTAAGAGAACTAAAGCTCCTGTTCATCTGAAAGTTTAACATCTCAAAACATTTGCTCAAGCTCACTTTCCCATGATCCTCGACTGCAGCGACCAGTAGATCAGCTTATGCATGCTCAATTTCATCTCACACACACACAGACTAGTTTGCCCATCAGATATTAAAACCACAGTCATGGGTGTAATCTTGGCATCAGCGCAGTTCACCTGAACGGCTGATTTCCATAAAGGAAAGTCATTTATATTTCCTGAAGAGTGTGGAATGATATCGCTCCACTAATACATGTCTCTCACTTTCCAAAAACCCTCTAATAACATCTCATGAGGAGTGCTGGAGAAAAATTACTACAGTAGACAAACTTAACTAGTACTTTCTAAAAAAAAGCAAAAGTTGCTCAGCTTAAAACATCTTGTGACTGTTGACAAAAGCCTCCTTCACTTCATTCAAATAATTTGGAAAACCTTTGCATTTGTGGCATGTGCGGCACAAAAGGCCCATTCAGGGCCGAGACGTCTGAACATGTTACATATTTAGGTTTAATGGTGCTTTCAAGACTCTATAAGTGGTGCGCTGGTTTTGGCCATACACACTCGTGACACAAGCAATGTATAAACAGTGATATTCATAAAACAGACATGACAGGAAAACTATTTATACTCTTCACATAAACGAGAACAACACAAGAGTCCTCCAGAAGAAAATAAAGCACTCTTTCTTTCTTCAACATCAGAAATTTACTAAAGATATAAATCTCAATAAAACCACATTATACTCATCCGTCTTAACTTAAAAAATACTGTTACACCTAACAAGCCATAAACAAAACGTTAAGTCTTTTTTTGGCACTACTAACTTTTAAACAGGTTTTATGGCACCACTTGACACCAAGCCTCATATGTTACTACAGTTTAGAGGAAACTATTTGTTGAATCCTCTATTTATCTTCAGTCCTGATCTACCACAACTTTACATAATGATTTACATCGATTGAAATAACAATAACTGCTTCAATTGAGGTTTATAGTAAACCACAGGGTCCAGACTGAGATGAAGGGATTTAAGGTGATTTTAGACCATTAAACAGAGATTAAAATGGGTAAATTATTCAATTTTCTTTTCAGTTAGGTTCACTTTCTTATGGAAAATTTTTAAAATGGACCAAAATTTGTTAATAAATGTATGTGTCCTCTCATTGGTCAGAATGCACTCGTGTATGTTTAGCGTGATCCCTCTCATAGTGGACATCTTTTAGACAACAGTTGTGGGTTTGTTTGTTTGTTTGTTTGTTTGTTTGTAGCTCTTCTTAAATTATGTCATCATTTTGATCTCAGCAGCACTGTTTCATCTCTTTGAGACGCTCACTGAACACCTTGTACATTTTTGTATTTTATGCATTCTAGACAGTTGGTCTGAAATGTTTGTCTCAGTGTATTTGCAAAACACACTGTTGCTTGAATGCAATGACCCATCATATTTAGCCTGTGTTATTGATCTGTTTGGTCAGATTGCTTTCTCAAAACAACCAACCAATAAGAAGTTTAATTGACAAGACCATCTTTGTTAGGTCGTCACAGACCGAGCAGCATGGTGGGATCCAAGTATGATTGCCGTGTTCACATTATGTTTAAACAAACCGAATCAAATGCACCAGATTGTGAAACAAGATCTTATTGATTCATTGCAGAAGATAAAGCACTTACTGTAAATATAACTAGATTGCAATGATCACAGTCATGATTTATTTCAAAAAGCATTTGGCTGCTATATAACTGCACATTGGATCATTTCATGAATGTTATTCTTAATAATGATTTTGTCTAAAAACACTGTTCTGGTCAATAAAGTTTCTTTCACTAATGGATTTCTGTGAGTTTGTAACTATTAGACTTTGGTTTAAAGTCATTTATTACACCGTGAAACACAAACATGTGAGACATACAGTCAGTGTTTCGGCAGCTCAGCTGGTAAGTTAAAACTTCACTGTTAAAAATTACTGTTAGCTGTTCGCCAGTAACTTATCGTAGATGTTAATTACTGGCAACAGTTTGTTCAAATTTAAATGAACATTAACAAGTCTTTATCTTTACGGAATAAAACTAGAAAATAACAGCCTCATGCAAAGCATTCTGAGAACCAAAATCTGAAGGATAACACAAAACAGGTTGATGAGGTTTTCTGGTTCCCAGGATGTTTTACATGAGGCTGTTATTTTATAGTTTTAATGTCAAATTTTTTATTTAACTTTAAACAACAAACTATTGCAACATTAATTTAAATCTACAGTAAGTTACTGGCAACCAGCTGCCACTAATACTGCAACTTCTACAGAAATGTTTTACAGTGTTGTGCTAGTACTGTAAATGTCATGGAACACATATACTGATGAAATATTTTAGATTAAAGTTTGGATTTCTACCAAATACATCAATGTTAATGTAAATAAACTGCACTCAGGCATGATTTTATCAATTATTATGACTTTCCAGAGCCTTAAAATCATCCTGCTTAAACTCCCTGATGTCTTTCAAGGAATTTCCAAAAAACTTTTGAAAGCCTTTACACCAATTTTTGCAAAACACAACTCTGACAATAAAGAAAGAAATCACCCAAGAAACAAACTGACCTACGAACATCAAAAACACAGTCTTCTTGTGTTGTATTTTACGTTGTATCACAACAAACCTGTCAGTCAGTCCGTCAGTCACTGCGAGGACGAGCATCTATCTACCACAGATCTTTACCTGTTATCACAACAACCCATCACTGATGAAGCCAAACTCAAAGTGAAGCGCGTGTTTATCAACATCATGAAGAACTTTGGAGACACTCAATGGTTTGTAATGAAGGTTCAGAGGTCACTGATGGATATGAAGTAAATCACTGCGAGATTATTAGAGCAGAAATAAAGCACAGCTTTCACTCACATCTTCAAATAAAGAGCCCACGTTGGCGGTGACGAGCAGAATCCCCGCGCCCGATCCTGTCAGCTTTCCCGCCATCGTTACTGACTTCAGATCAGCGCGAATGTAATTATTTCAGTCGTCGGAGGACTGAACGCTGTTTCAGAGTCAAGTATACGGGCTCGTCGCGTCCAACGCTGCGGCTTAGCGTCGCGATCAGCTGGGCAAGCGCATGCTCGAGTGCATCCAGTGCGCGGTCTGTGCTCGCGGCGTCACTCCGTCTCGGTCATGACCGAGAAACGTTAATCCGAGGCACGCGGCGATCTCTGGCTCGTTTCAACGCGACGCGTGTCTACTCGCCCGTTCGCGCATCGTTTGGGTTTGTTTAGGGAGGACGCGCCGCCGCCGGAGTGGGTCCCGCACTGGCGTGACGTCACGCAGCCAATGGGAAAACGCGGCTCTTAAAAGGGCAACGCGCGATGTGTGTTGCCTCTTTAAGAATTCGGCGATTTCACGGTCGTAGTGACGTAAAAAGAGCAGCTGCGCGTCTCCTTTTCTGTCAGAAATACATTTATAGCAACTTAATTTTTATTTCCACATTTTTTTCCCTGACATGATTTTATAAAGACTCAACATATACTATTTGCCGTTTTATATATCTATATAGCACTGATGAATCTGAAGGAGTTTCTCTTTAAAGTGAGGTGCAGAACTTTCCTCAGAAATGATGACACACAACACAACACATGTGTTGCTCAAAAGTATGTACAGTACAGGTAACAAAAATGACAAATGATAACAACAACAAGAAAACAGCAACAACAAGAATAACAAACAAAGAACAACCAAGGGGAAAGATATAGCCTAAATCATATAAATGAAATGTGTTGCTCATAAATAGAATTATAGGACATAAAAAATTAAATGAATTACAGAGGGTTATAGTTTTGAAGGCTTTTTTCTCAGACATTTTGATTGATGTTATAAAAACAAGAAAGAGAGGTTTAGTATTCAAATATTTAGATTTATGACACACAACACATCTGAATGGAAATATAACTAGTTTTAACAAACATTCCTTACTAAAAACATTATGAGGCAAAACAAAAGGGCACTGATGTATTTTAAAATATGTCAGTGCAAGTTCTTTTCAGTTTGGACAGCTCTTACATTTATTTTAGTCTAATCTCTGTCCTGGAAACCGGCCCTAAAAGTTTAAAGAAGTAGTCTGGATTCTCAGTGAATCTTTGTATTGTATTGATTGTGATGTGACTAAACTTAAGTTGATTCTGGAAATATTGTTATGTGGTGATCACTGCTGAAGATGCTAAACCTGTCATGTGATCCAATGACATGTGAAACATGTGATCCAGTGACATTCTGATGAGGGAAATGAGATTATCACAGTGCAACAGTGTTTACCACAGCTGTGACTGGCAGCACATGTGTGTGTGTGTGTGTGTGTGTGTGTGTGTGTGTGTGTGCGCGTGTGTGCGAGTCTGTGTGTGTCTGTGTGTGCGGATATATGTGTGTGTGTGTGTGTGTGTGTGTGGACACTGGTGTGGCTATATAACTGTTTACACTTAACATATTCACTTTAATTCCTCCACGGATGTTTGAAAGTGGTCATGGAAAACCTGGAAATAGGAAATGTATAACTGTGTAATGACTTGGGAAAACTAATGGAAATTTCTGGAGTGAATTGAAAACTTTTAGTTTTACTTGTGTTGTAAAATATTTATTAAATAGAAACTGCGCACTGTAAGTCCAGTGTCTAGAAAGTTACTGTACAACACTGTAAAACATGTCAGCACACCAGACACATCTATACATAAAGATATATATTTTCTGAACAGACGTTTGGTGTTATATTTGATGCTTTTTGAAAAACTGGTAAAGTCAGAAATCGATTTAAATATGAAGAAAACAAAGCCGCAGGCTCAATGACATTCAAATGAATACAGTGGCTTTGAACTTAAGCCCGTTCGTGAGCTCGTTTGATCTGTTTATTATCAATGTAACAGTAATGTTCTGTCAGGAGAAAAATACAGAGAAGAAAAATCTAAAAAAAACAATAGTGTGGAGCATTTGAGATTTAATAACAATCATAAATGTTTTTATTAACAAGATTAAAAATCATTACATTTACATTTAAATTAAGTGTAACAGCCCAAAACAAGGCAAGTGTAGGTGAAAGAAGCTGTACACATGTGAAATGCAGTGTGTGTGTGTGTGTGTGTGTGTGTGTGTGTGTGTGTGTGTGTGTGTGTGTGTGTGTGTGTGTGTGTGTGTGTGTGTGTGTGTGTGTGTGTGTGTGTGTGTGTGTGTGTGTGTGTGTGTGTGTGTGTGTGTGTGTGTGTGTGTGTGTGTGTGTGTGTGTGTGTGTGTGTGTGTGTGTGTGTGTGTGTGTGTGTGAAGGGCTGTGTCTCTCTGTGTACACACTGATAACATTCCCAGGTAATGTCTTCCATACATCACAAATACTACACTGCTGCTCCAAGCAGGATATCCCAGAGAGAAACACACAACGGGATGGGAGGGGGGAGTTTATTTTAGTACAACAGAGTGTGTGTGAAAATACAGAACGAGAGAGAGAGAGAGAGACAGAGAGAGAGACCTCTCTTTAACTCCTCCTCTCAATGCTGGAGTAATGGAAGAACTGATGAAGGAATTCCACTCTGGCAGAGTAAAAATGTGACCTTTCACCTCTCTCCCTGAACTGATCAAATTTAACCAAGCAAAAATAGACCAACCTGGAAATCAGAGGCCGGCATTTTCTGCGCTGCTCTGAATAAACATCTGATTCAGGCCTTCTGAAGCCATAATAAACTTGAGTTTCACTTACAATTCTGAGTCAGATTTTGAGTAACGTGGGACGTTTGGTTTCATTGAGACACGCGTGTTTTGTTGTGCTTCCTTCTAAACTTCATAAAAATACACCCAACACTTTTATCTCTGAAGGATTGTATGAGATTGCTGCTGTCTTGCTATTGAAATAAATCATTTCATGCTTTGGTTTGCATCTCTGGACAATGTAACACAGCTTCACACAGAGACAGAAAACCTGCAGCACATGCAAGGACGCAGTTAAAGAGCACCTATTTTGTTGCTAAAAAGTTTATTTAGCGTATTTTGTGTAATACTATTTGTGTGTGGTTTATGGTTCAAAAATCACATTATTTTCCACATACTGTAAATTATTGTATGTCCTGCCTCCATGAAAAGTGTTGATTCTGTACAAAGCTCATCGTTCTGAACAGCACAGTGTCCTCTGATTGGCCAGCTCACCAATCCTAAATACCTCTGACGTCAGCCGGAAATGAGACGCTCCTTACCATAGTTAGATTAGCTCACAATGTGATACTGACAGGAGTTAATATCGTCTTTACTACCTTATCAATATGAGCCGAATCTGATCCAGAAAATGCTGATGACCAAGCTGATCCATCAACTTTACCAGGGCGGTTTGAGCAGAACAGATTGGTAAGTTAAGGATACTAAACCATGTCTGCTTTTGTGATCGTAGAAACGACAAAAAACAAGTGCTACTCTGGACTGCACAAAACTTGTGTTTGAATCATGGTTTAGTCAGTAGTAAAGTCTTTAAATATGAAAACATAGACTAGTTACAGACTGCGAGTCTGAAGTGGGCGGGATTATGATAATGATCGCCGTGTCCATGTCAACCGACACAGCCTACAATCCGTGTGTGTTTTTGTAGTCCAAGAAAAGAGATTTAAGTTGGAGATGATAAATCGCATCATCAATTACTTTGGGGTTTGTACCTTGTTTTGCATATCGTTACACACACACACACACACACGCACGCACGCACGCACGCACACACACACGCACGCACGCACGCACACACACACACACACGCACGCACACACACACGCACACACACACACAAAGGAAATGTTAAATGGTAAATGGGATAATTGGTTCCCCTTTAAAGAACTGTTACACATCTTACATGTGAAGAAATCTGTATTTGTAAAGGTTTAAAAGAGGGCAGAAAAATGAATGTGAAGTAAGACGACGGGATTTGTTTACTGTAATAAGTATGGTGTTGTTACTATTGGAATTATTATTTTTAACACAACTTGTGTTGTCCCTTTTATTTATTTTAACACAAAATCAACACAAAATAAGACATTATCTGTTAAATAGCCTAACACAAAAAAACTTGTAAAAAATGAACACATCTTTCTAGTGTATCTTGATCCAGGACACCTCAGTCGCACTGGTTATCTTCAGGTTAAAAGCCTCTAACCACAACTGGGTATAATTAAATAGTAAATAAAGGACGGTAATATTAGCAGCTTTCTTTTAAAGTGTGAAACAGAGCAGAATACAACACCAGGCCATCTTCAACACTACATTAAACTATCAACAACAATTCATGTAGATGAAGAGCTAAGAAATGTTTGATGTTGTTTCATTGTTTAATATATGATAAGGAAAAGCAGAACATCTCTCCATCTCTATCCATCTCTCTCTCTCTCTCTCTTTTGACACCAGGGGCTTCAATTAACCTCACACGTGATTTTAATTTGGTCGTCTCTGTTCTTTAAATCTCTGACATATTTCTGATATTCCTCCAGGTCCGAGCGTGGTGGATTCTGTCCTATTTCTGCTCTCATGAGACATCCCAATAATGGCACTTTGTAAATCTTCAGGTTTTTAAAGATAATTAAAAGTGTGACCTACATTCTACAGATTCAGATGTAAAAAATTTAAATATCTCAATATCTTTATTGATCAGGTCAGTTGTTTTATCAGGTCACAGTAAAACTCTAGTCCTGTCATGTACTACTACTACTAACATTAATCCTTACTACTTACTACACTTATTACTAACTACTACTTACTACTGCTGCTGCTACTAACTACTTCTTACTACTATTACTTCTTACTACTACTACTACTACTACTACTACTACTACTGATTGCTGGTTTGTGTGACTAGTTGTAAAGAGACTCTTTACTTACAAGCTATGTTTCTGCTACAGGCCACATGTGTTATTCTGTGTTACAGAGAGATGCTTAAGTTTATTTTAACATGTTTAGTATAATGGATTAGTCTG
Source organism: Paramisgurnus dabryanus (assembly GCF_030506205.2). Classification (NCBI taxonomy): domain Eukaryota; kingdom Metazoa; phylum Chordata; class Actinopteri; order Cypriniformes; family Cobitidae; genus Paramisgurnus; species Paramisgurnus dabryanus. The sequence continues at coordinate 1,023,166 of NC_133356.1, read as the reverse complement.
AATGCAATTACGACTGTACCTGTACTTCTTGAAACATGCTCTGCAAAATCCAAGTCCAATCCACACACGCACACACACACAATTATCCAGTTGTGCCATTGTCTCATTTTGTCTGTCACTGTTGAAAATTATTTAACATTTTGTCACAGACAATTAAAATGCAGTAAAGGCTTTTAGTCAGTGCTTTTGAATGCAAAATCAGGCGTCCTAACTAGTTTGACCAGAAAAGATCCCTTTGGTCAACTAGCTTTACCTTTGTGACTAGCACCTTAAAATTACTATCAAGTTTGGACTTACATGAATTAATAATGCAGAGAAATGCAGATAATGTGTCCTACAGTAGATCTTGATGTCAATGGAATCAAGACTTGAGTGATTTAAACCTGAAGCGCTGCATTTATCCTTTACTTGCCTGTGGAAAACTCTTTGAGAGAATATTGAAGTTGACCTGATGATTTTTCCATGATTTAGCACGTCTCTTATGGTATGACTTGTGCTTAGATCCGGAAAAGGCCCTCAGGGACATCTCAAAAAAGACATTCAGGTCCTTCCCTCAATCTACTTTACCTGCTTTGTCATTTAACAGGTAAATAGTAAGTGCTTGTAAACTTGATGCTTTAAAACTTCATTAAAGCTATTTAAGCCATAAAAACGTTTTAATATGCTATTTCATATGTGACTGAATGAATGTTTTAATGATCTTACAGACCTCTGGAAATTAGTTTGTGTCTCATGATTGCAGTTTGACTTTAATATCAGCAGATGGCGCCATTTATCAGTGAAGTCTGCTGGAGCTTTCAGCTAAACCCACATCCATCTCTTTCATGTGCTTTACAGATTATTAAACTTTATAAAAAATGGACTAATAAATTATTTAAGATACACATTGATTACAATTGAATACAAAAAATTAAGATGATTTAAATGGTCAACATATTATATCCCTTATTAAGAACTGCATTGTTGTGATAAAATACAGTATTTTAATTTAATACAGTAAACTGCATTTTAGTAATATTTGTAATGAATGAAATGAGATTTACATTATTTACATAAATTGTTCATTCATATTCAGTTATAGTTGGCACACATAAACTACTGGCTTATGGTATCTACACTACACTTAAACTTAGCTAAAGATATTTTATATCCCTGACCTTAAATCACAAACATCTTTTACACTTTTATATTTGTATTTCAACATTGATGATTAAAGATATTTGAATTATATGGAGTAGAAAGTGTGATTTAATGGGAGGCATGTTTTAGTTACGAAATCTAAATATGGTCATTTCATAAACTTCTGTAGGGTTTATACACAGTTAGTTGTAAACAGCTAATCTTAACCCATACTCTAACCCTAAAAGAAAACCTTTTACTTTTATACAAAGACCCCAATCCTTTTTACTATATTTTATTGCGTTTAGCAAATGAGGATCTTTCCAAAATATGGTTAAAGTTGTAAAGTAAACAGAAATGATGAGAGGAGAAACACAAACATTCATCTGTAATTCTATTAAACATTTACATTTAGCAGACGCTTTTATCCAAAGTAAAATAAGGTAAACAACAGAAGCAATTATAACACTACAAAAACAGCAATAAATAAGTGAACTTAAACTAGACTCATCACCTCTAACACAGCTAAGGTTTGAACTCTATATAAGTAAATCAGGTGAGATGTGTTTTTAGGTTTATACAGACTCGTAATTTAATCTAAACCTCAGTGGATCCCCCTAACCACACCACATCTCCTCCTGAAGACTCCCTGAGGAGGAGGAGTGCAGCATTTTTTCTCTCTCTCTCTCTCTCTCTCTCTCTCTCATTTGTTGACTGATATTCTGCACAAGCGGCAGTGAGCTGACACACAACACATCTTAATAAAGTTGACTATTTTACTAAAGCACAGTTTTATTTTCAGCCTCTAGACAGCACAGCATGTGATGTGGCTAAACTAAAGACCTCGTCTTCATCACAGAGGAGTCTGTCTGTTTGTTCATGTTAACATATTACCTACCTATCTGCATCATGGATTAATGGAGGCGACTGGGGGTTGATAGTTTGTTGAAGGTTAGAATGAAAGTGTCCGGGCTACTGAGCTCAATGTCATGATGTTCCTCAGGTGGCTTGAGAAGATTCTGACTGTTGATGTTTTCTATCATCGGGAAAAAGGGAAATGGAGACCCGTAAATATTCATTTTAATTCACCACAATCATTTGCTTTATGTTACATTCAATCTTGTGCTCATATTTATTGTCATTTTGCACAAACAAAACAAAAAAAATCACAAAAGTTCGCTACCGTTACACAATTAACTGATTGCACAATTTTCCCAAGTGTACCTTTTAATCTATTTTTTTTTTACTCGATCAATCACTGAATGGTGGGACGATGAAGACGATGAAGGTATCTCAGAGTCAGAACACTGGATTCAGATGTGCCTTGATCTCTTTAATCCTCGCCTCTCCATCTTCACGCTTTCAGACCTGTGGACAAAACTGTTGGATGCAATTCGCAATCTCACCACTACATGCCGCTATAATCTACACAAGTTATAAGAACTGAAGCACATTTCTCATCTTGCCATTTATTTCAGCTACAGTAAACATCATTCACATTTAAAACTAAAATCATCAACTCCTCCATTACATGATGTGACATTTAAAAACAATGTGATCATTTGAGAGATCTGAAGACTGACAGAGGTGAATATACACATGAATCTAGTTTAATCTATTTGAATATCTTAAAGAAAACACTGAGTTTAACAGTGTAAATATCAAAGTTTTGAAAGACATCATTGTTAAGAGCATAAAAGGTTTTGTGATGAAAGATCTGCTGTGTGTTGACCGATCAATACTCCATCACAGCTCACAGTCATTGAATTCCAATGGGAGAAAGCTTCAATAAAATCCAACAGACACCTCCGATCAGATCAATAAACCAGATCAGCATACAGAAGCAGGCACACCAGATGTCTTCTCATCAGTTCAAATAATAATAGCTTTCTCTTATTAACTGAAATTTTCAGATAACAAATTTAGCTGAAGTCCAGAATCAGAGAATAAAACTGACGGGCAGGAAATATTTTTGTCAAATGTAACAGAGATCAGATCATTGAGTTTAGTAAACGTCTCAATCGCCTCTTCATCCACACAGACATCAACTATCATCTATCTAGATGATTTCTACTATATAAAGTAATCTACTGGAGACTTCACGATCTGATATATTAAAGTTCTGCTTAAAGACTTCAGTAATAGTGATGAAATACTTGAGTACAGTAAAGCAGCAGCAGCATTAGGGAGATAAATGAGATGAGGATTAAGTGCAGTTTGTGTCCACACAACACAAGTGTGTTTTCAGATCAACAATGCCAAAGGGAACAGAAGGAAACTCAACAACACCTGGAGACACAGAAGACTGAAGCTCTGGAGAGAAACAAACACGCATCGCTTTTCCCAGCTGGAAATAAAGCAGATGGCAAAAGACGTCTGTAGGGAGGAACCATCCAATAATCCCTGGGCTGTGGAACATCTCAGATTTCAATCATCATCATCGTGTTTGCAAGAGAAACGGCTGAGCATGAAGAACTAATGATCTTAAAACAAAGATTCAGATGACATGAAATCTAAATTCATCTCTGATTCTAGATGCTCATCTATGAGCTCTTTAACACATTACTAAAATTGAACAAAGAAAGTTACGAACCATACACTCAAATATTCTGTTAATGATGATAAATCTGTGGATTTTGTGTTATGTAGATGTGTGTAAAGTTTGAAAATGTCTGCAGTCTTTTAGGAAACTAAACGCTGATCTCAGTGAGGCCTTGTCCACATGGACACAGGTATTTTTATAACCGTGACTTTTTTATGCGGTTCGGCCATCGTCCACATGGACACGCAGTATCACGTCACCGAAACCAAACATTTTTGAAAACCCCTGCCAGGATGATGATTTTAAGAAACGCCGGTTGCCCAGTTGTCGTGTAGACCGTAAAACTGGGATTTTTGCCTTGTGACGTCACTTCTGATTGGCCAAGATAGCTTTACGATTTGAGTTATATCACCAGCTGCTGGTGTGGCTTGCTCTTGACAGCTGCTGTCACGTGTGGATAGGCCTTAGACACACACACACACAGTTACACTTAGTATTATCTAAAGATATTAATGGTTCATTTTCAATGAGTCTACTGCTAATATTAAAAGGTTCAATGTGCCGACATAAACATTTAACACACTGTATGAAACTGAATGATTTTTACTGTGGATTGTGATCCATTGGAAGTGAAACCACTATAAGATTAGTATTGTTTAGTGAATATAAACCACACATTTCAGTTCATACGAACAAATTGATGTTAAATGAGACATTTCACAAGATTTTAAGATGCTAAATAAGTCTTTGGTGTCCCCAGAGTACATATGTGTAATTTATTATGTTAAAGGATCACTCCACTTTCTTAAAAAAATCTTGATTATTTCCTCACTCCAATGTCATCCAAAATCTTGATGTAAATCAAGGTACTCTTTCATTTGAAGCACACATAAATAGTGTTAATCGTCTACGTCCAGCTCTTTCAGTTAAAAGCACAGCGATTCTTGTCCATGCCTTAGTTACATCTCGTATTGATTTTTGTAATAGTCTCTTGTATGGTTTGCCTTCAAAATTACTTAACAAATTACAATTAGTTCAGAATTCAGCTGCTCGAATCATTAGCAGAACTCCCCTAGCTGAACATATCACACCTATACTACAAGACTTGCACTGGCTCCCGGTAAAATATCGTATTCAGTTTAAAATTCTTCTTTTAACGTATAAAGCACTTAATAACCTTGCTCCGACATACTTATCTGACCTTCTTCATATTTATACACCTTCACGGACTCTAAGATCATCATCGTCACTTACACTCGCTCTCCCTAGAACTCGCACTACTTCTATGGGGTCCCGGGCTTTTAGTCATGCAGCTCCTTACCTTTGGAACTTGCTGCCACAGGATGTGCAAAACAGCGGTAGTCTCCTTGTTTTTAAATCTCGCCTTAAGACCCATCTTTTCCGGGTGGCTTTCATGTGATTTTTTTAGGTTTTAATATTGTTTTTTAGGGTTTTTTGACATTGACATTGTGTATATCATTACTAATGCCTGTTTTACTGTGTTGTAAGGTGTCCTTGAGTGTCATGTAAGGCGCCTAAAAAATAAAATTTATTATTATTATTCAATACCATCATTATTTTTAACAAAACAAATAAAAAACAATACACTTTTAAACCACAACTTCTCGTCGTGTTATGCGCCTCACATGATGTGTAATCACGTGGAAAGGTCACGCGTTATATGCGATACACACATTTGCAAACCATTTTAAACAGTAAGCTGACACAAAGACATTAATTAGTATTATTTTACATACACTCCTCTTTCTCCACAATTGTAAACACTGGCACGGTAGTTTCATATACGTCATGTGTGACCTTTCCGTGTGTTGACGCATTACGTAAGGTCGCGCTGGCACATCATACATTCACACTCTAGAGAAGTTGTGGTTTAAGTGTTTTTTTTATTTTTGGGATACTCGGTTGGGATCGTTTAGAGCGCTTTAAAGCTGCGTTGAAACTGTGAACTGTTGGGGTCCAATAAAGTCTATTAAATTGAGAAATATTCTGGATTTTTTTTTCTTAAAAAAAAAAGTATTTCTTCTTGACTGAAGAAAGAAAGACAACATTTTGGATGACATGAGGGTAAATAAATTATCAGGATTTTTTTAGGAAAGTGGAGTAATCCTTTAAAATTGCGACTTTGGGTGTGTCCTTTAAAATGCAAATGAGCTGATGAAATGCAAACATTGATCACCATAATGGTGGTTTGTTGAGATTGAACCTTAATTATGCTGTCAATTATTTTCTCTCTGCACTAAATGTCAGTGCCATGGTTGAATAGTGCAGGTTAAGTTGCAATATTATTATAGTAAGATCCCCTTATGACATCACACGGGGAGCAACATTTCAATTAGCTCTTTTTTCCCCATGCTTACAGAGAATGGTTTACCAAAACTAAGTTACTGAGTTGATTTTTTTACATTTTCTAGATTGATAGAAGCACCAGGGACCCAATTATAGCACTTAAACATGGAAAAAGTCAAACTTTCATGATATGTCCTCTTTATTAATAGTTGAGTGAGCGTTTATGTAACCAAACAGTGTTTTGAAATGCATTGATGGCATGTGAAAGAACAATCCAGAAAGGTTATTGCTTTCATATTTTATTCTATTTACAGCACATAAAAAAATCCACCATGGAGTCGTAGATGGCTGCAGAAATTCCAGAATCATTAACCAGCTGGAGAAGAAATGCATCAAAACCTGCGAGTGACACGTCGCTCTGATAGGACGAGTCGGTGTTCTTAGATCCGAGACGGGGCGAGTTTATTTCCCCCGGCTCGGAGGTCTGCGTGGGTGCGTGAACGACTATTTCTTCATGATTGGCAAGGTTGGAAAAACGTTCCTCGTCAAATACACCTACAGATATTTGAGCCCATTCATCATTTAGCAAACGCATAATAATAATAATTCATCCAATCAGCTGTAGTGTCGTAAGCTAGAATAAAAGATGGCGATGCATAGGGGAGCGTACAATTCTGTCCGTATGTCCAGTGAAACATTTCACGAGAGGAAAAGAAAGAGCGAATAACGGCGTAAACCAGGGCTAAACACGAGAATACAGTGTACACAACTTCCTGAACGCATCCTTGAATCTGTATGAGAAAAATAAAAAAACAAATCACTTCAAAAGCGATGGGTCGCCGTCTTCTCCGTCAGTCTGCAAACTCTAGTTAGTGTCGCCCGATGAGTTCACAGCAGGCCACCAGGATTGGAATAAAGTGCTATTCTTAACGTGACACATTAAATAATTAAAGTCAATACAACTGAATGATCACCGGCCTCTTCAAAGACCAGATCCAAAAGAAAACATCAGAGTGAAATCAGATTTCAGTAAGAAAACCAGCTGGTGAGAAACAGCAACGGACAAACTGGACGTTGAAAGATCGACACAATTCAGAGGTTACAAAACTGAATTTCACATTTTCATAATTGTAGGAAAGAGACACAAGAGTAAGACTTGTTATTAACTATCACGGTACAGATGTTTGTCTGTTTGGGCCTCCTGTGAGGATGGTGCCGTGATGGGCCTGGCGGGCACCCGCGGTAAAACAGAAACTGATGAAGGAAACCGTCAGTCTTAAACAGCAGCAGTTTCATCTCACGGGATTATTTCCAGGGCGGTCACCTGACGAGTGTTTTGTGAATAAATACATTCGGATTTAGTGTCGAGCTACTACTAATATAATGTACGTACTAAAAACAAACAAACAGAAGATGGAGAGACAAACAAAGAGAAGATATGGGAATCAATCGCTCCCGAGATTTTCGGGAATTCTCCTTGTGGAAGTTTACTCATCCGGTCCACCCTTCTCTTTCGACATCCGTGTGGGGAAAATAAGCACCTTCGCTCGTGATATCCGTGGCAAATGAAGGCAACTCTCCATCCGGGGAGACTGCCACATCCTGGGAGCACAGATCCTGTGTTAAAACCAGTCCATCACCTTCCTCCTACAGACAGAAAAAACAACATTAATAATACGCTCAAGACATGAAGACGACAAACGCCTTTGGTGTGAGAGACCTGGGTTTGAATCCACTGTGACACACCATTGTGTCCCTGACACTTAACCCCTAACCTTTTAACATATATAACAATTGTAAGTGGCTTTAGGTAAAAGAGTCTGCTAAATGAATTAATAAATGAAAATTTTGAAAGAAACCTAGTTTGGCCAAACAGTAAGTCAAATAACAAAAGCATTTAAAACGTTTTTTCTTTTATTTGTTTGCATTGATTTTTAAACTTTAAGCCTCACATTGTCATCTTAACAACAGAAAATGTCAGACTTTATTAAAATCTGTGTGGTAAAGATTTACTGGCTATGTCAAATATGACCTTACATTTGTTAATGCATTGGAGTCGCAAGCCCGAAGCTCCGTTGAGCTTATCAGCTAAATCCTATTTTTTCACTATCTTATTCCTATCTATATAATATAACTTATTAGTTTATCTTAGGAATACTTTACCTTGACGATTACTGAATTGTATTACTAAGCGAAACGATTTTATCACTTGTAACACCCAGTTTTAGCATATAGCCCTCTAGCATTTCTTACCGTCTGTTTACTTAAACCTGCCTTCTTTGGCGATCTAATGGCGGATTCATCCGAGGTATGCTTTTCTGATCTCTCCACACCAGATCGGGAAGCTGTGAAGGAGGTGCTGCCCGGCCTTCGCAGAGTCAGCGTGCCTCACATCACCCTGACCACAGACACTCGTAGGCGGCCGAGGCGTACTGCGAGCCAGCACCCGTCTCGATGCAGCTTCACGGACCGCGTTCAGGCGAACGGAGACGCCATCGCCCAGCATGAACACGGTAAGACTCCGCTTGTCATTGTAACCTGCACTACTTGCCACATGTACAGTTTAGCTTCTTCCGTCAGCATAGAGGGGTTTACATGTGCTAAGTGTATTGAAGTAGTAAGGCTGACGGAGAAGGTTGCTGAACTAGAAGCGCGCATCCGAACGCTAGTTGAGGACAGTAAGACCGCTAATGTTATTGTTACAAACACTGTTTCGGGTGCGCCTAGTGTTAAGCGTAATACACATGGCTCGGTTCCGACTTCAGAGTCAAGGCGGCTGACTAACTGGGTGACTGTCAGGCGGCATAGTCACATTCGGCACCCAAATCACGCTCCTGTTTTAATATCAAACAGATTTTCTCCACTCAGCAATACACCGGCTGAGACGTCTGTTAAAAGTGCCCTGGTTATTGGAGATTCTATACTCAGGAACGTTGACATTGAGGCACCAGCCACCATAGTCGATTGTATACCGGGAGCCAGAGCGTCTGACATTAGATCCAAATTAAAAGTGCTGGCTAATGCTAAACGTAAGTTTTCTAAGATTGTTATTCACGCCGGCACGAATGACACCAGACTCCGCCAGTCGGAGATCACCAAAGATACTATTAAAGAGGTGTGTGAAATTGCAAAAACAATGTCAGACAATGTAATTTGCTCTGGTCCCCTCCCCGCCTACCGGGGAGATGAAACTTACAGTAGATTAGTGTCTCTTCATGGCTGGATGTCAAAGTGGTGCCCTCAGCATAACGTAGGGTTTATAGACAATTGGAAGCATTTCCGGGGAAGACCTGACCTGCTAAAGAGAGATGGCCTCCATCCGTCTCCGGAAGGTAGTGCTATACTCTCTAGAAATCTGACCAATAGTCTTACTTTTGATATAGTCTGACTATCCAGGGCCCAGGTCAGGAAACAGACAGATCGGCTTACCCATCAGTCTGTTAGCTGCCTTGACATGTCAAGATCACATATATCCCAGCACATAGAGCCTTTTTTACCAGAGTACCAACACATCTCGACTGTGTCTGTTCCTCGAACAAATAAATACAGAGCACCGTCTACCTCGTCTCGTACAAATCTTATTAACATAAAATTAGAACACAATACACTAAAAGATGAAACTCAAATGTTAAAATTCGGCCTTCTTAACATTAGATCGCTTACCAATAAAGAACCTATTATCAATGAAATAATTACTGACCAAAACTTAGATGCACTCTGTTTAACAGAGACCTGGCTTAAAGCAGACGATTACATCAGTTTAAACGAATCCACCCCACAAGACTATTATTATAAACACGTTCCTCGCCTAAAAGGGAGAGGGGGTGGTGTAGCTACAATATACAACAAAATGTTCAAAGTAAACCATAAATCAGAACTAAAATTTAATTCGTTTGAAATAATACTGTTAAACATGGAAATAACTGATCGTAACAACAAACAGCTTTCGTTCATTTTAGCTACCATATATAGGCCTCCGGGCCACCACACAGATTTTCTTAAAGAAATAGCAGACTTCCTATCTGAGCTTACAGTCACTGTAGACAAAGCTCTTATCGTTGGTGATTTTAACATCCATGTGGATAACTCAACAGATGCATTAGGACGTGCGTTTATGGATGTTCTAAATTCTCTCGGTATTAAACAAAACGTGTCTGGACCCACGCATACTCGTAAGCACACATTAGACTTAATTCTGTCACTCGGACTCAATATTAATGACATCGAAATATCACCCCAGAGCGATGCCGTTTCAGACCATTGCCTTGTGTCATACACAATACTTCTAGATAGGACCGCTCAGTCTACAACATGCTACAGATTAGCCAGAACAATAATTTCCACCACTAAAGATAGCTTTATTAGCACTCTTCCAGACCTGTCTCAAATGAAACATGTAGCAGATAACCGTGAAGATCTGGATATTATAATAGAAAACCTGAACAACGTTTGCTCTAGCACAATGGATGCCGTTGCTCCCATACGAAAAAAGAGAATCAAAGGAAAAACGCCAGCTCCATGGTATGACCATCATACTGCAGCCCTTAAAAAAGTAGCTAGAAAAATGGAAAGAAACTACCGAAACACAAAGTTAGAAGTATGGCGTTCAGCATGGAAAGAGAGTGTTCAACACTACAGACAGGCTATTAAAACCGCCAGATCTACCTATCTCAGTACGCTTATTAAAGAAAATCATAACAACCCTCGTTTCCTCTTTAGCACAGTTGCGAAACTGACTAGAAACAAAGAACAAACAGAAACTAATAGTAAATTCCAACACAATAGTAACGACTTCATGAACTTCTTTACTAACAAAATTATTTCTATTAGGGAAAACATAGAAACTACGCAAGCAGCCACCACTCAACCCAATAGTACATTTACCACTAGATTATCATACGAACATCTTGAGTCATTTAAACCTACTACAATAGAAGAGCTCTCTAAATTAGTAACGTCATCTAAATCATCGTCCTGTATATTAGACCCCATTCCCACAAAATTACTAAAAGAGGTATTTCATGTAGTGTCCGACTCGGTACTAAATATCTTTAACTCATCGCTAGAATTAGGATACGTTCCAACAGCTTTCAAACTAGCAGTTATTAGACCGCTCATTAAAAAACCAAACCTTGACCAGGGAGATCTTAATAACTTTAGACCAATCTCAAATCTACCTTTTCTTTCTAAAATATTAGAAAAAATAGTGGCAAGCCAGCTACGCACATTCATAGCGAATAATAATACATATGAAAAGTTCCAATCAGGATTCAGGCCCCACCATAGCACAGAGACAGCGCTGCTTAGAGTTACAAATGACCTCCTATTAACATCCGATCGTGGTGAAATCTCAATCCTTATATTACTAGACCTTAGTGCAGCCTTTGACACAATAGATCACAGAATCCTACTCAATAGACTAGAAAACTATGTTGGCATCAGTGGTCAAGCGTTAGCCTGGTTTAGATCGTATCTAACCAATCGATATCACTTTGTTTATGTAAATGAGGAAGAGTCACATCACTCCCCCGTTAAATACGGCGTACCTCAGGGATCAGTTCTAGGCCCTATCCTATTCTCGTTATATATGTTACCTCTAGGAGACATTATCAGGAAACATAACATAAGTTTTCACTGCTATGCGGATGATACCCAGCTTTACATCTCGTCACATCCTAGCGAAACCCACCAGTTTGCTAAGCTAACAGACTGCATTAGTGATATTAGGGACTGGATGGCACATAACTTTCTTATGCTAAACTCCAATAAGACAGAGATACTTATTATTGAACCAAATCGCTCCAAACATAATATGTCAGATTACAAGTTGCCCATAGATGGCTGCACGGTGGTGCCATCTTCCACGGTTAAGAATTTAGGCGTAATGTTTGACAGCAATCTATCTTTCGATAGTCATATCTCCAACGTCTGCCGCACAGCATTTTTCCATCTTAGAAATATCTCAAAAATACGCCATATGCTGTCTGCATCAGATGCAGAAAAGCTTATCCATGCTTTTATGACCTCTAGATTAGACTATTGTAACTCGTTACTCGGGGGATGCCATGCAAATCAGGTAAACAAGCTACAGCTGGTTCAAAACGCCGCCGCAAGAGTGCTTACTCGATCTAAAAAGTATGACCACATTAGTCCAATTCTGGCATCTTTACACTGGCTACCAGTTAAATATCGCATACAATTTAAAATATTACTAATCACCTACAAAGCCTTAAATGGCCTAGCGCCCTCGTATATAAAAGAACTACTATCAGAATACAATCCACCACGTAAACTGCGATCACAAAATTCGGGTTACTTAATTATCCCTAGAATATCAAAAGTGTCTAAAGGTGGTAGATCCTTTTCCTACTTAGCCCCTAAGCTCTGGAATGATTTACCAAATAATGTTCGAGTATCAGACACAGTCGATCAATTTAAATCTAAACTTAAGACATTCTTCTTTAACAAAGCATTCACATAGAATGTCCAGTAAATGTACTTTTCCCGCAGTAGTTATTTTGTCTAGAACAAAGCACTCACATACCTCATACGGGTAATTTACTCTTGCCGCAATAGTTAGCCTGTCTGGAACCGAGCTGAATTAAACCACTATAATGTATGACACTTGCATTACATGCGAACGGCCCCTACGCTAATAGAATTCTGTTTTTGTCTCCCTGTCTCGTCCTCGACTCTGAGGACAATGAGACAAACAGACCCAGTTCCTGTTGCTGTGAAGGTCATCGCACCACTAATCAACTGGCTGTCCTTCAACGTGACGCCCAACCGATGCGCAACCAACGGCCACCGGCTGAACCAGTTTAATCCGCTTACACGCTTCCTATCCCTACCGTGTCTATATATTATAAATATAAATATTAATCTCTCCCTAGGGTTTTTTGTCCTTCTAGGATTTTTTCCCATTGGGTTTTCTCCTAGGGGGTTTTTTAGTCCCAGGGAGAGTCAGCCAACTTTGGCTTAACTTAGCACTTTACTGTATACGTTACATTATTAATATGCTCGCTTACACGGTTTTTTATCCTTAGCCGCTATATTCTACTTCTTATACTATGTATTGATTTTCAATGTTCTCCTCTACATCTACTCATGTAAAGCTGCTTTGCAACAATTAACAATTGTGAAAAGCGCTATATAAATAAAATTGAATTGAATTGAATTGACGGTAAAGCCCAGATCAGCTCACAAGAACTAAACTAAACTAAACCCTGTGGCCGGTTGCATAAAACTTTAAAACTTTTTTTCTTCACGACTGATCATAACTGTTTTAAGTATGTTACATAGAAAGGGAGATTGGTCTAATTTAAATGCAAATAAGACTGTTTAGCCCTAACTAATTGCTAGTTAGTCAGAATCATTCTTAAGACGCAGTCCTAACATCACGGCTATGTTTATGCAACCGGCCACTGGAGAGTCGTTGTCCTGCAGACTTTAGCTCAGCGCACCTGTCTGAAAGTCTCAATGAGCTGCTGAAGATGTGTTTGATTGTGCTTGAGCTAAACTCTGCACGACACACTTTGGGTAGTTTCAGAATAAACCTGAGACTCTGATTTCAATTATACCACAGGGCTGTTGAATGCTTTATTCTGATGTTTAGGGTTAGGGTGTTGATTTTTTTTGTAAAAGCAACCTGATCTGGCAAATTTCTTAAAATAACCACCGGAGCAATGTCTGTGGTAATCGTGGCATAAGAGGAAATATTAACAATGCTTCGCATCGTGCCGCACCACCTTGGATGTGCATTATTTTTGAATAATTCAACGGCCAGTCGTTAATTATTTCTTACATATTTACTGCAATTCCAGAACACACAAATGACATCTTCAGACAGACAATCCTATAAACCTCCTTACAGCCTATAGACAGGGGCCCTTTTCACACAGAGATTACGGAAAATACATCCAGGATTTGTCCAGGATCGTTTATGTTTTGGTTCATGATTTTCAGAAATCTGTGCATGCACTCACGCACATACTGTAAAGATCCCTTGACGACACATCACGCATTTTTCCACAACATCTGAAGTTTGCTAATTTCTGCTGGAACTACACGCGTGTGCATGTTTGTTTATAATAAGATCATAAGGAGCGCGTCATGAGCTGTTCTGTCATGCTGGTGAATGATCTCCGCTTCAGTCCAGTTTGATGACATTTCTCATTGTGAATGTTAATCTGTGTTTGTGTCACAACTTCTTGTTACAATGACATGCTCGTCCTCATGGCACACCCCTTACTAGGGCTGCACGATAAATCGCATGTGTTTGTCACGCGCATCTCGTCAGTAATGCCGGTTCCTTGATTAGTAGTAAATCGCCATCAGCTGTTTTGGAGCGTCATTTACTACACAGAGCCGTAGTTTACTGACAATCAGGGAAATTTCACATTATTATCGCGGACGTAACAAGGAACCGACATTACTGACTGAATGTTCGTGACAATCCCATGCGATTTATCGTGCAGCTCTACCCCTTACTGTCCTGTTTCTGCCATCAATGTTACTACTGTAGGTCCTCTATACGGGAGCCATCCCAGAACATTTACTGGACGTGTTTCTGTTCACACAGAAGACTCGCTGACAATTTTACAGAAAATTGGAGAGGCTTATGAAGTCATTAGATGTGAATAAAATCAACTGTGGAGAAATTCAAACATCAGCAGTAGTATAGGCTTGTAAACTTAAGATAAGAATATTCAAATAAACTGATGTCAGACCTTCTCTAAACATTAAGTGACTTCTTTAAAACATCAGGTGTTGGAATTGAACAGAAAATGTTTGTATGAGAAAACAAAAAACAAGTCTAATGTTATCAATAAAAGTTTCCTTAAAAATTAAAGTGTTTACAAAAAATTTGGAATATATCATAACATATAACAAGTGTCATCAACTCTTTCCACACCAGCATTTTTTTAAAAGTTGCCAGCCAGCACCAACATTGTTTGTGATTTTCAAAATTGTTTAATGTCTTCCAAAAAATGTTCTTCTTCAAATATATTAACATACCAATATATATATCAAATAAAAACAGACCCTCTTATTTAAAAAAAAAAACCTGTATCATCATATCTTCGTTTGTTCTTTTTATCTCCTTTCAAAATACACCAAGTTTTGAGCAAAAAGCTGAAATAATTATATTTTTGTGAAGGACTTTTGTTAGAGATTAGATTCAGAGCAATGATCAAAACATACACAGTTTTGTATCAGTGGATGCTTTAGTGTTTTAAAAGTTGGGTAAGGGCACTACCTGGTGGATAAATGCGGAAATATGGATTGCTGTAAAAACTCGTCATTAGCAGGGAATCTTTTTTTCTTAATTGACGAGACTTTAGAGTTAAAGGAGGTAAATGATGGCAATTTTAATCTAGGATACACTAAAGAGAAAGAGAATAATACAGTGAATCATAATGAAAGACCCTCACCCTAAGTTTCGCAGTGAGCAAGTAGCGATGTGATTTCTGCACCCATGTGTCCCACCGCTTTAGCAGCCTCCATAATGGCACGCCGGTACATCCCTTTCTTTTTGCGGTTGAAACGTGACCTGAAGAATTCACGGAAGGGCGACAATTTGGCAACCGAAAGTTGGGAAGTGGTGGGCGAGCCGAACCAGGAGACTTTAGCTTCGGGCCAGGGAGCGTCGACCTCGCCTTCTTCTCTATGAGTACCACTAATACTGAGTATTCGTGCGGGCCACCAAGGAAAGCCGTGGATCTTTCCCCAAACGACATCGCCCACCGTCACGGCGTGACCTTCCTCGGTCACGCACTTAGTCATGCTGCGGGTGTGCAGTCGTACTGTAAGAGGTGGAACCGTTTTACTTTCCCCGTGAGAGGAAGATGACACAGAGACATCGTCACCCGGTGCCAGGTCGCACAGTTCCGGCGACGTGCCGTCCGAACTGAAGGACTTTGACTCGTCCAGGCTATCGCTACTACAGACGGACAGACTCGACGAGTCTGCCTTCCTCTTTCGAAAGTTAATGAGCAACGTCAAGTCACCGTGACGCTCGACCTCTTCCGCACAGTTGCCTGACCAAAGTTCAAGTGAATTTTTATCGCCGCCGTCCTCGGGCGCAGTGCCGGGAACTCTCGGACTCTTTCTACGAGCACCGCCCACCAGCTCGGCCTCGTATATCGACACCTGCTCGGCTCCGTCGGCGCGAGATCTTAAGCGTATCTTGGGCGATGGGGCGTCTGGACCGGATAGTTTCGGGAGCTTGAGTTTGGGAATGGAAATGGTAAGGCCCGTTCTGATGGCGTCCATAGAGGGTTGCACATCTTTTTGGGGTGCCTTGGAAGTCTCTCTTTCTCCGTGGCCGTTCTGCAGCAGTTGCTTTGGGCAGAAGGGTTTGACGGACCCGTGAACTCTAGAAGGGATCTTTATGACTTCGCCTTTACCTTGCGGAGTGCTATACGAGATCTTGATGACAGGACTGTGGGGTATGACGTCACCTCCGGGAAACTTCTCATCGTCCTTCTTGTCCTTTCGAAAGCGCTTGTTTTCGTAGACCGCCGAGTCCTCTCGTCTTTTAGACTCTTTATTGCCGTCTCCGTCGTCCTTTCTCAGACTCTTGGCCGGGACCGTTTTAGTGTCCTCATCTGTGTGAGGTGCGTTCTCTTTCCTCGTCGTCTTGGGGGCTGTCGACCCGTCTTTGCTGTCCTCGTCGCTATTGAGAGTGTTTTTGCATTTCTCACACAACACCTGCCGTGGTCGAAGTCTGATTGTGCTCATGGTCATTCTGCCCGGTTCTCGCCCTCGTCTTTTCTTTCTTTTGATGGGACGAGGTGGCGGCTGTGGTACCCATTGGTTGTAAGTGTGGCGAACCCACACTGGTTGGGGAAAAGGGGCGCCCTCAAAGTAAGGAGGGTACGT
The DNA here is from genome assembly GCF_030506205.2 of Paramisgurnus dabryanus. Taxonomy (NCBI): domain Eukaryota; kingdom Metazoa; phylum Chordata; class Actinopteri; order Cypriniformes; family Cobitidae; genus Paramisgurnus; species Paramisgurnus dabryanus. The sequence continues at coordinate 1,006,314 of NC_133356.1, read as the reverse complement.
TGGCAGTCCCGGTTGCACGGGGACGGGGACGGGTGCAGGAGGGGTCGTCTCAGGTTCTGTGTTCTCATCTTTTGGTTGCTCTGTAAGTTCATTTGGAGTTTTGGAGCGATGCTCTTCATTTGAGACTTCACAGTCTGGTCTCAACACGAGGCTCTCTTCTGACTTTCCAATGACGTCTGGAAGGCAAAACAGCCCAGTCCTGCAAAACAGACACAAGTAGAAACATAAGGACTAATAATAACCTACCACTTTCACATAATCATCATAGTAATGGACTTTAATTACCCATGAGAACAGCCAGGCCTTACAATAGCTTCCTGATGTTCTGCTTTTTGACTGAAATAACACTGAAAATTAATGCTTTTTCCATTTATTATCCAGTTATTCCAAACAAAATAACCAACCAATTACCCAAACACGCCATCTGTCATGTCAATGTTGTTGTGTCAGGATGTTTTAAAGTTTGAACAATAACCTATTCACAGTCAGTGACTGAAGAAAAATTGAAAACACTTGTTTTTTATATCCTTATTTTCAAAACTTTGCAGCACTAAAAAAATTAATCATTTCTAACGCAAGCTGACTCCTGACCAGGAAAACAAGTTAGTGAACCGGTTTAATCATGCAACACATAACCACACCTAAATGTGTGTCTAACCTTTAACACATAGCAGTAATCATCACTTCTTCTGTCTTAACGGTGAATCGTTCTGTTAGTTCAAACCTCACGAAAACATTTCACTATAAACTCAAAAGAAAACATATAGAAATCAGTTTAGTGGTCATTAAATTGAATCACAGCAAATACTTTAGCCATTAAGAAGAAAAAAAATCTAAAAATGTTAATCTCATATTATTGAAGTAAAGTTTTGATGCATAAGCATTACTTTATTCTTGCTCCTTTAAAACTGTTTTACTTTGTTGGCATCAATCAACCAAACGGACTACGACCCAAAACCACCTTACAGACATTTGCTTAACAACTGACATAAATAAACCTCCCATAATGCACTGGAGCATTGATGTGTACAGGCATACGACGGTGAATCTGTAAAAGTGCAACAAGCTCTGTGTGCTGTAAGGGTCGACAGACAAAGAGACCAACGGATCAACCCGTAGCCCCCCCCCCCTTCACCACCTCTATGAACAAAACAATCCCATAAACCAGCAGGGACGCAGGAACAGGGCCAAGAGATTTTGTTGTTTTCATATGTGGCACTGAAATTTGATTGTGCCGGGATTATCAATTAAACCTTAGTAGGAAGTCTTGTGGGTATAGAGAGACTGAAAGCCCTAAGGCAATAAAGCTACAATCATTTGAGATCTTTGATGTAAAAATAAAACGCCCACCCCTAAAGCTGCTGTCATCAAGGCCATAATTAACACAAGCCTATGACGAAGACCTGTGCTAATATCTCAACCTGAAGCCTTCTAGAGAAACATGGCTGTAAATATGGAGAATGTTTACAATAAAAGAATTATTATTCAAAAGTATTTTATAATCAAAGACTCTGTGCAGTCTAAACTGTATGCCTACTATTAAATAATAACATGTGAAACAGTACACAGATGAAATCAATTTTCAAAGCTTAACATCCCATCAAAAAAGAAGTGCTAAAAATGACCCGATATGAATTCATCACACTAGAAATGGAAACATGAGGCACATTGCATTGTGGGATAGTGTAGTGTAAGCAGTGTGCACTGAGTCATTTCATATAAACTATATTTCACACAATGCTCAAAGAAGCGCTGCACGCTATTCAGAAAATATGCGATATGCAAATTTATTGTTGCATTTTGCTATAACTATATTTCTTGCAGTATATCACTTTCCTAGAGAAATGCTATTTTTATTATTAATGTAATCATCATACTAAAATAAACAGTTAATACATAAAGATAAGATAAAATTAATTCTTTCCCCGCTAGCGTTTAAAAAAGAAAAAAGTTTCCAGCGCCAGCATTTTTTATGATTTTCACAAAAGTTTAATGCCTTCCAGAATTTTTTTCTTTAAAGGTGCAGTGTGTAAATTTTTGCGCCATCTAGTGATGAGGTTGCGCATTGCAACCAACGGCTCAGTTCACTGCTCACCCCTCGCTTTTGAAACGCATAGAGAAGCTACGTTTAGCTGCTACCGGACAGACATGTCATCGTCGGAGACAAATTAGTCAAAAAAGTTTATCTGTTAAGGGCTTCTGTAGAAACATGGCGGCACAAAATGGCAACTTCCATGTAAGGGGACTCTCGGTGTATGTAGATAAAAACATCTTATTCTAAGATAATAAACACATAACGGTGCATTATGAAAGGTCTTAATATACCACTGATCATATAGTTTTGTATAATATTTAGCATTTATGTCAAGAGATGCTTCTAAAAATTACACACTGCACCTTTAAACAAATAAACATACAATATATCAAATAAAACCAACACAAAAAAAGTGTATTTTCTAGTATTTTTCTCCTTTATCACCCCTCAAATATGGGTAGGTTTCTTTAAAAATAAAAAGAATTGAGCAAAAAGATGAGATAATTGCGTTTTTGTGAAGGACCTTTGTTAGAGATCAGATTCAGACTTTCAAAACCGAACTGTTTGCCCTTCCGGGTTTTATAAGTTGTGTAAGAGCGTCACCTGGTGGATAATAGCAAAAATACGGATTGTTGAAAAAACTCGTCATCGGCAGGGAAGCGTTTTCTGTTAATTGACGAGACTTTAGAGTTAAAGGAGGTAACTTGTGAAGAGGGGGGGGAAGAGTTTAATCTAATTCAGGCTAAAATTAATATTTCAGACGTACTGTTCGTTTTAGGCACAAGTTCATCACTGTCGTTTCCTCGCTCGCCTCTACTCCAGCCATATTTATTTTCTGCTCTCTGCTTGGAGCCGTTATATGGATATCGCACATACTGTTATCACGATAACTAATTTTTCCCCGGTATATCGTGCACCCCTAGCACAAAGCATAAATACTCTATTGTGCGACTAGTAAGATTTGTTGGTATACATCAAACTAATGAAAAATAAAGGCCACGGCTCTCCGTAAGGACACAGAGGATGAGCGGCCGTGACTCAATGTTCCAGCTCGACTCAATAACATTCAGAGCAGGATATGACACATCATGACAGAACAGAAACAATGCAATAAACCAACAGATAAGGGAGAAAAAATATTAACTGGGACGAGTTAAATAGAAAACAATAATCTTGCATAATAAAAACAAATTAGTCCTTTCATGAACAGAAAAAGTCATTCGAGTTTTCTCGGTTTGACCTCTTTTATTCAGGTCTGAGGTGGCAGAGAGCTTTATAAAGTAAATGTGACATTAGATTATGATGCTATAAATACCTCACACCGACTCAACCCTGCACAAGATTAACCTACACTATATGTGCTCATAAATACTCACACTAAATAAACTACACAACTAATATACTGATGATGATCTAGTTTAATTAGACAAATGTTTTGTCTAAAGTGACACCTCATCTGTCTTTGTCTGACACAAAGAGTCCTAAACATACTAAATATGCATCAAACCCCTAATCCATTAACTACTGTTTAACTAATATTATCTAAAGAGATGCATCTATAGACACGACTATATCATTTAATAGACGGCTGGATTGCTCTCAGGCCAAGATGAAAAGCCTCAAATGAACAGGCCTCTGAAAAATCATTGAAGCTTTGAAGACAATCTTCTCAATCCTATAAAACATTTTTTCACAATAGAAACAGAAAGACTTTACATGAATCCACACGTTTACTTGACATTTGATTTGACCTTTAAACTAACAGGAATATCCAAGGTAGCCATCACGAGCTACAACAATGCCAGCAGTCCAGGCCATTCGTCAAGAAATCACTGAAGAAATAAACAAACATCCGATCACAGTTTCTAATAATAAAGCTCGATGATGATGATGATGATGATGATGATAAATAAACACACAGTGTATCTGCTGCGCGTGCACATCATGATCCATTAACATTATACATCTGTATAGAGAAATAAACACAGCAGATTCAAAGCCACTTTAAATAGCTTCAGATGGCTACATGGCTAACTATAAACACACCATTGCACATCTAAAGGCCAATATTAAGATAAAAATCACACAAGTCGAAAGAAAAGTGAGCTTTTATTCAAATCGACGCGTTTCTGGTGTTTGATGAAGATGCTTTGGCTTCTTCTCATTGTTTCACATAAGGCCTCAGCTCGTCTTTATTCGGCCTGGTGTTAGGCCGTCGTCAGAAATGTTGGATAAATATAAAAGATCAAAAGAAAAGCGACTCACTTTTTCTTACAGTCCAGTAAAATGCCCGTGTAGCTTCTCTCTCGGTACGTCAGCGTCACCACGAGCGTGTCGTTCACGATCTGATCGACGGTGACGGGGATCCGGGAGCCGGCCTGCAGCTCCTCCGCTACGGCCTCCATGATTTCCTCGCTCGGGTGTCCGGGTGCGCGTCGCTCGATCCCGGCCGCCGGAGCCACGCTCGCTTCGGCCTTCGCTGCTACTCCGATCCGTGGGCGCGCACGGGAGGCTCCGCCAGGACGCGGAATGACGCCATCAACTCCGCCGAGGCGAATACAACGAATCCGTCCGCGGTGACATCACCAACGAAAGACTAAACACATGTCGATAAACTACAACTCAACTATTACAGGATAGATATTCAACTATTAACAAGCATACACATAACCACACTAACCTGTTATTATAACACACACACACACACACATCTGATCTATGTACACATTTACTATTTTGTATACAACATACAAAGATGACCTACAGCATATCATAGCATACATACAGTATAACATATATATTAACATATTATTGCAGCATATCAAATCTTCCCGTGTATTATATTTAAATCTACACTTATCACAGCAAAAAGCCTGTAGTATTTAAGTTGACCTTTATCTGTATACATTTACAACACCTCATCTATTATAACATTCACCCTAAGTTTAATTTCATTCATAAATCTAAATCAGTTTTCACTAAAAAATGAGATTTATTCACCAGGAGCTCTGGGTGGACATACAGTACAGATATAACAAGATAGAAAAAACATTTAAAGAAGTGAAATTAATATTATAATAATGATAAAGTGATACTATTATTGGGACAGAAGACTTTTGTACAGTTTGCAATGATGTACTATATGAACAGCTGTAAATATGTATGTATATATTTACATAAAAAAACAGTTATTGGCTTATTCAGTAGTACTGAGGAATGAATTATAAGCAGATATCTTTACAGTAAAGAAGTGTTAACCTGCTCTAGGTTTTTTTTACTTCATTCTTTTCATAATTGTGATAATCGAGGGCTTGACACATTAATGTTGTCTTTAATTTATAATGTGACAGGATTAAAGGAGACATTTCACAAGACTTTTTTAAGATGTAAAATAAATCTTTGGTGTCTCCAGAGTACATATGTGAAGTTTTAGCTCAAAATACCCAACAGATCATTTATTATAACATCTTAAAATTGACACTTTGTAGGTGTGAGCAAAAATGTGCTGTTTTTGTGTCTCCTCTAAAATGCAAATGAGCTGATCGTTGCACTAAATGTTAGTGCCATGGTTGGATAGTGCAGATTAAGGGGCGGTATTATTATAATAAGATCCCCTTCTGACATCACATGGGGAGCAAAATTTCAAACGCCTCAAACGCGTCTTTGCACAAGTTGAAATTATATGACACAAAGTTAAATTCCGCAAGTAATCTAGAGCGAGTAACGCGATGCCCTGCGTACGTAGCATTAAACATGGGTAAAGACAGATTTTTATGACATGTCCCCTTTAATACATTTTTACACACAGTTCTGGATGACGCAGGTAAAACCTTTTTTTGCAAAAAAAGAGCAAACCTGTGAAACAAAGTCCCAGTTTAGATGACACTGTACAAGAATAATACACTGCTTGAGTGATATTTGGAGATACAGAATACAAGCAGCATTTCAACACTAGCTGTGTTAGTAGGACATTAAAATGGCTGACTGTTAAGTTCAGACACAAGTGAGTGATGTATGGAGAGAGAGAGAGAGAGAGAGAGAGATGTGTGATCTCTGTGTTTTCTCCAACCAAAAACACAGAGATCCACACAAACCAGAAATAAGACAAAACTACTGCGAAGCACTTAGGGATTACAAAAATACAATCCACTACAAAAAACAACAACACCTCAATTTTACTCTCAAAGAAATCCAAGACTCAATTCATAATAATCAATTCTGGGAAAAATGGAATAGCCTAAACAAAAAACAAAACCAGGACATACCCATACAAAATGGAGAACTATGGAAAGACTACTTTAAAAACCTCTTCAGGGAAATCTCCTCAGATAGTCTTACACCTGATCAAAAAAATTTACAAACTAAACTAAAACAATTGGAATCCATCATTAAAAACAACCAAAACCCTTTAGATTACCCGATTAGCTTAGAAGAACTAAAAGAAGCACTAAAGAAATTAAAACCCAGAAAGGCATGCGGTTTAGACAACATCAGAACAGAAATGTTGAAACACAGTCCTGCAGCAATGCAAGAGGCACTTTTAAAAATGTTTAATTTAATCCTACAAACTGGACACTTTCCTGAAACCTGGAGTACAGGTTTAATACACCCGCTATATAAGAGCGGAGACAAATTTGACCCCAATAACTACAGAGGCATTTGTGTAAATAGTAATCTAGGGAAGACTTTCTGTAGTATCTTAAATGCTCGGATTCAGGCCTTCCTTACCAAACACAACGTCTTAAGTAAAAGTCAGATTGGATTTTTACCAAACCACCGCACCACTGACCACATTTACACACTACAGACGCTAGTCAATCAACACGTTCATCATAAAAACAAAGGCAAAGTTTATGCATGTTTCGTTGACTTTAAAAAAGCATTCGACTCGATATGGCACGACGGCTTATACTATAAAATTCTACAATCAGGCATAGGAGGAAAAGTATACGACATCATTAAATCCATGTACTCAGAAAACAAGTGCGGAGTTAAAATCGGTGACAAAAGAACAGAATTTTTCAGTCAAGGGCGTGGGGTGAGACAGGGCTGTAACTTGAGTCCAACTCTATTTAACTTATATATTAATGAGTTAGCAGTGTTACTGGAACAATCCAGCACACCCGGTCTCATCCTAAACAACTCAAAGATTAAAGCTCTTCTGTATGCAGATGATCTGGTGCTATTGTCAGACACTGCACAAGGTTTACAGCAACACCTGGACCTGCTGGAGAAATACTGTCAAAATTGGGCCCTGACGGTCAATCTGAAGAAAACTAAAATTATGATTTTCCAGAAAAAAGCAAGATTACAGGATAACAGATACACATTTACTCTGGGAAACACTGCACTAGAACACACCTTACACTATGACTATCTTGGGTTAAAAATCAGCGCATCAGGCGGTTTTAGTCTCGCGGTAAATGCACTTAAAGAGAAAGCTAGACGAGCATTCTATGTCATCAAAGGCAAATTTAAACAAACAGACATTCCTGCTACAGTTTGGTGTAAAATATTTGATAGTGTAATAATGCCCATAGCTCTGTACGGTTGTGAGGTTTGGGGTCCACAATGCCTAACAGATTACTCCAATTGGGACAAACATCCAATGGAATCCCTGCATGCTGAATTCTGTAGAAATATTTTAAGAGTTCAGAGAAGAACACCTACTAATGCATGCAGGGCTGAATTAGGCAGATACCCCCTAATAATACACATCCAAAAACGCTCCCTTAAATTCTGGTCACACTTAAACTCAAGTCCCCCGAACACACTTCAATATGAAGCCCTTAAAACCCAAGAGAAGAGACCTAAAACCAGTCCCATCTGTCAACTGGCTCTAAAACTTCAGACGAGAACTAATAAACGCAAACAAACCACAATAAACCAAATCATTAAAGAAAGTCAAACTTTATATTTGGATCATTGGGATAATGAAAGTAAAAACCAAAGTAAACTAGAATGTTATCGTGCACTAAACAGAAAATACAGTCTGTCAGAATATCTCTCCACAGTTAGAGATGTAAAGCAGAGACGAATCCTCACTAAATACAGACTCAGTGATCACAGTCTGGCAATAGAGAAAGGCCGACATAGACAAACATGGCTCCCAAAAGAAGAGCGAATCTGTGTCCATTGTGACAGTGGTGAGATCGAGACAGAGACACACTTTCTCCTTTACTGTGGTAAATATAAAGAGCTTAGAGAAAAACACTTTGACAAAATCTCAAAGCTCATACCAGAGTTTCATAGCTCTTCAGATTCAGATCAAATGAAGATGTTACTGGGGGAAGACAGACACCCATCAGTTGCTGCTAAATTCATTTATCAGTTACACACCATCAGAAATAATCCACAGCCCTGATCTTTTACAGTATTTTTATTTTACCTCTCATCTGCCCCCATAAATGTACATTTGTATACTTCATATGTTTATATTTCAAAGTCTACTTTATATTGTAAATATCCTCTGATTCTACTTTATTTCATTTGCAGTAGTACTTCATCCATCACCCAGCACCTTAACTTAATTGCACCTTAATGTTTGTTAATATTGTGTTATTGTATGTTTCTCGTTTTATGTATAATGCTTTGGCAATATTGTAAGTGACACAATCATGCCAATTAAGTTCTTTAAATTGAAATTGAGAGGGAGAGAGAGAGAGAGAGAGAGAGAGAGAGAGAGACGCGCGCCCCCTGCTGGTCAAAACGAGAACTGTGTGTTGTCATCTGAACCTAAATATACAGACAGTCAGAATGATACGGTTGTTTCTCAAGGCTGCATTTGTAGGGTGCATACGTCATCAAGACGTTTTATTTCAGAATATTAACATTTATAAAGTTGACTATTATTATTCTTAGTTAATCGTAAACTGTTGTAATAAGCTTTGTGAATGTAATGCATTGAGATACGGACAACGAGGTGAGCTGTTTTTCTTTATGGCAATGCAGTAACTTACAGGTGGGTCGCTGACAACACTGCTGTTATGTGTCGAAATAACATCGAGACAATTCACCACCATTCAACTGATATTTACAAATCAAAGATCTGTGCCATGAAAATGTGATGTCCTCTCCAAAAGACATGGTAGTTTGGATTATTCAATATAAATAGACAAACAAACATCAGTGATCAGTGAAGGTATAGATTTTATTGATGACTTCAGAAAAGACAGCGAGCGAGCGACAATCACGATCGATTAAATATTCAGAAGTATCGTTGTGTTTCTGAAGAGATGATGCTTTATTTGTAGTCCTGTGTTTAGACTACACGCTCGTGTCTTCTTCTTGTTAAAGGCGCTTAACTCCTCTGGAGTATTATCGCCACCTACTGTGCTGGATGGCAAATTGCGAAATCCCTCATCTTTGAATTTTGACAAAAATGGGTTTATCCATACAGTGGTTTGCCTGCGCTGGAAAGTATGGTTTTAGGTGATTGATTTTATGGAGTAAATGTGTATTTTGTAGACTGAAGACTGTTGCATTCGAGGAAAAGGGAAACCACAACAAGTCTCAAGGTGTTTTTTCAGTGCTTCATCAAATGAGGATTTCCAGTTAACAAAGTGGCTCAAGTTTCCATCCTCTTCATGATCTTCCAAATTATAAATGCCTCGAAATGCAATGTTTTTTGAACCCAGATTTATCACTATCAAGAATTGCTAAAACTTTATGGTTGGTCTCAACTTTTTCTTACTGATTACCGAATGTATATCTTTCTTCTGTCCTTTTATTACACTTAGGAAATTCAGAAGTTCCAACTCAGAAGCTGCCATATGTCCTGGAGGGTTGCCTTGATTTGAGATTATTCCCCTTTTCTCACCAAGAGCATTTCTCCAGTCCCTAAATCCATCCCTCTGGAATGTGTTGTTTGACCCTTTCTGACTGTTGAACAGTACACACACACACAACAATATGCTGCATCCTCAGATGGAGAGTACCGTAGCCAGGGGTATTTATTTTCCCACTCAACACTATACCTCCACAGCCTTTTCCCAAATTGCCTTTGGGGATATATATACTGGTCCCTACTCCATTTGTTTTGAAGTAGTGGCTTTTGCATTTATATAATACACGGTCATTGGCTGCCTTTGGACACAGTGAGTGCCATATTTTCACTGTCTTGGGAGGGCCCTTCACCTATTTCTTCCCTCTCTTCTCAATTTTTTTCAATTTTCAATTTAAAGAACTTAATCGGCATGATTGTGTCATTTACAAAATTGCCAAAGCATTATACATAAAACGAGAAACGTACAATAACACAATATTAACAAACATTAAGGTGCAATTAAGCTAAGGTGCTGGGTGATGGATGAAGTACTACTGCAAAATAAAATAAAATAGAATCAGAGGATATTTACAATATAAAGTAGACTTTGAAATATAAACATATGAAGTATACAAATGTACATTTATGGAGGCACATGAGAGGTAAAATAAAAGTACTGTACAAGATCAGGGCTGTGGATTATTTCTGATGGTGTGTAACTGATAAATGAGTTTAGCAGCAGCTGATGGGTGTCTGTCTTCCCCCAGTAACATCTTCATTTGATCTGAGTCTGAAGAGTTATGAAACTCTGGTATGAGCTTTAAGATTTTGTCAAAGTGTTTTTCTCTGCTCTTTATATTTACCACAGTAAAGGAGAAAGTGTGTCTCTGTCTCGATCTCACCACTGTCACAATGGGCACAGATTCGCTCTTCTTCTCCTTCTAAATCTTTCTCCTCCTCAACTGCCTGACTTCTCTCTCCTGTCTCCTCTGTTGAATTTAACATAATAATAATAATAATAATAATGTCATGTCTCACAACAGGCCAGAGTTCAGTTAACAGGTTTATTAACACACTAGCACAACCTGCAGGTCATGCTTATTTAAAGGTAATAGGCCATCTAATATTAAAGCTTTATTGTCAATGCAGATTAACTTATATTTTTTCATATTACAGAATAATAATAAACTCCAAACTACGGCATAGCACAAATGTAACTGTGTCTGTGAAAATTATGTTGGTGACTAAAAGCATCCAAAATAAATCAAAACTCTGTTACATTTCATTATCTGAAGTGCAGTCATCCTTTGCCTAGAAAATGCAAAACCATACACGTGTCATTTTTTTAAGAAGCTTCTTAAATTTTCAATTTAGGATGAATTTTATAGAAGTAGTTCATATATAATCTGGGCTCTTTGGCTGCTTTTTCTTCAATATTCAGTGCAAGCCATCTATCCCAAAAATACAATTTTTGTTTTCTAATAATCTGTTTGGCACAGATATATTTTTGTCTACAAAAATAATTACAAGCATTTAACCATACAACTTCAGACTAAATTATTTTTAAGATCATAGTTAATATTTTAATCAAGTGACCCTAAAAAACTTTTGAACAGTAGGTTTGAATCTCATTGACTGCGTTTACATGCAGCCAATAACCCGTTCAAATCCGGAATATTAGCAATAACCCGGTCGCGCACGTCCATGTAAACACCGGCAAAAACCCGAATATGCTCATATTCCTGTTTTTAAAATCCCGAATATTACCCCTGGGTTACCTCTTTTCTAACCCGAAACTTTGGTCATGTAAACGCGCATCGGGATATTCCCACCAAAAGGAACATTGATTTGTGTACTGCGCATGTTCTATTCGCAAGGAATCTTGTTCTTTTGAGTAGAGGAACTTCTTGTATGCGCCAAAAAATCCGCAGGGAGTAGAGGTAAGCATGGCGAGAGAGATGCGCCACACTTTTAGAGCGAGGAGGAAACCAATTGCAACAACCGCGTTTTTCACGTTAAATTAATATATAGCTATTTTTGTTTTTCAAAGCATACATGTATAATAAAGGCCAAATAGATTGTCAATAGTTATGAGAGTAACTTGCTTTTTTGTGTGAATTTGAATTCAAAATGTAATACTATGCTATTCATATTTCGTTAAATACAGTGAATGAATGAAAAAGTTAAAGATGACAGAATAACTGTAGCGTCGTCTGCATCTTGATTCAGTTTCTTAGATTAAAATTACTTTAATTTAACTGATCAACACAAATACAAAGCGGCATAACTGATTGCTTACCAGCATTAAAACCACTTAGAATAAAAACCTTTGGTTTTTTCTTTGTATACAGCGTCCGCTCCGTGGATAAGGATGTTGCAATAACGCCGGTGCACTTATTATTAACTGACTGAATACTTATACCTGACATTTAGATATGAAAGTTTATCATCAACAGTACCTGCGTGAAACATTATAAACATTGATGATCATACTGTATGCCGACTCGACTGTTTCTGCACGTTCTCAGTCCGCTTAAAGGCTTTTCATTCTATCCGCGTGAGGTAAACATGTTCTGTACTTTTTTACTTGCATGTATTTCTACATATTTTCGGCAAAGTAACACTCAGGATATAATGTAAGTTATTATAGATAGCATATAAGCTTGTTCTGAAAGGATGACAATTATAAAAATTATCCATCCAGCTTAATTTAGCCAAAATAATGATTTATTCGTTTTCATACTTTATAGATGTTAATTTATCTACTAATATATTATTGAAAATGCCATAAATAAATATTCATTGCCTTCTGTAAGCTATTGCATTCGTTTTGTACATTTATAGGTGCATAAATACTGTCTAATTTTTTATTTCTTTAAGACACGGTTGTGTTCTGTATTTACCGATGCTCTGTAAATATGCACTTAAAAAACCTTCTTGTTAGAAAATCGTTCTTCAATTAATTTTTTTTTTCAAAAATATATTTAGCTGAAGGCTAGTATAGCTTGTTAATCTTTTTCTCATAAAAGGAAAGACATGTAACTTAGCCTACCCTGCTTCTACATCGGTGCAGCTTGTTCTGGATTTAAATAATAATTTTATTTTAGTAAATGAAGGCGGTAAAACCGCATTGCGCAATAGTGAGCCACGCAAAATCACCGCATTTACCTTTTAATCACAGTTTACATCGGGATATTGCCAATTCCATGTATACAGGGGTAACTCTCTCTGCTCACGCATGTAAACGGGTTATTCCGAATGTTTCAGAAACCCGAAACCCGACCTTAACCTGACCATAACCCGAATATTTACAGCATGTAAACGTACACTCTAAAAAAACAAACGGTGCTATATAGCACCAAAACAATTGCTTTGGATCGTAACGATAGAAGAACCATTTTAGTGCCATATAGCACCGGTGAAGAACCAGTGAAGCACCAGTGAAGCACCAGTGAAGCACCAGTGTAGAACCATATAGGGGCCATATAGCACCACATATGGTTCTACATAGCACTATATGGTTCTACACAGGTGCTTCACTGGTGCTTCACTGGTGCTTCACTGGTTCTTCACCGGTGCTATATGGCACTAAAAATGGTTCTTCTATCGTTACGATCCAAAGCAACTGTTTTGGTGCTATATAGCACCGTTTGTTTTTTAGAGTGTAGTCATTGTATTGCATCTCATATTGTAGGCTATTTGCTGGATAACCATTAACTTTCTCACCTTCCTTCTCTTTGTCTGCTCATTTTCTGCTGGCTTTCCAAATGATAATTTAGTTTGTTGAAGCCTTTTCATTTTCGGTCATTTGAATGAAAACCACAGTCAGAAAATCACATCACGTGACGCGTCAACTTTATTTTAAGCAATGGATTTATGGGTATTGAAGTTTAAGTGAGATGCGCGAGCGAGACCGTCTCGGGTTACGAATGTAACCATTGTTCCCCGAGAAGGGAACGAGACGCTGCGTCGCCGAAGCTACGCTATGGGAACGCCCTCTGCGTGATTGCGTCTGAAGCACGTATGTCAAATCAGTCCAATGGTCAAGTGACACGTCATAGGCGGGTGACGTGGGAACCAGGAAGCTATAAAAAGAGCACCCAGCAAGCCAACTTCAGCTAAATTGTGCCGAAGCAAGGCGAGACAGGGATGCAGGGAGTATGGCAGGGAGACGCAGCGTCTCGTTCCCTTCTCGGGGAACAATGGTTACATTCGTAACCCGAGACGTTCCCCTTCGAGGGAACTCGAGCTGCGTCGCCGAAGCTACGCTATGGGAACGATGTACCAAAACACCATACTACCAAATGCCTGTCTGTGTGTAAAAACGCGCACAGCTTAAGACATGAGCACCTGGGCTCCAGGCGTAGCACCAACATCTAACTCGTAAAACCGAACGAATGTGAGCGGAGAGGACCAGCCTGCCCCATCACAGACATCCTGCATTGAAGCCCCTAGCCACAAGGCCTTAGAGGCTGCCATACCCCGGGTAGAATGAGCCCTGACGGCGATAGGTGAAGGCCGTCCAGTGGTCTCATAAGCCAGAGAGATAGTCTCAACTATCCACTTACTGAGTGTCTGCTTGGTCGCCGGCAGGCCTTTCTTGGGCGAGCCAAAGCACACAAACAGTTGCTCAGACCTCCTCCACAAAGAAGATCTGTGAACATAGGCATCCAGTGCTCGCACTGGACACACCAAGTTAAGCTTTTCCTGATTCCTATCCCTAAATGGGGGAGGACAGAGGGCCTGAAGTACGACAGGTCGTGGCACATTAGTCGGTACCTTAGGCACATAGCTGGGCCTTGGGTACAAGAAAGCCTTAACCATCCCCGGTGCGAATTCAAGGCACGTAGGGGAAACCGACAGGGCCTGAAGGTCACCCACTCTCCTCAGAGAAGTGACTGCCAACAGAAGTACTGTCTTAAGTGCCACAAACTTGACTGGAACGGTCTCAATGGGCTCAAACGGAGCCATGGACAGACCTTCCAGCACAACGGCCAGGTCCCAAGCTGGGACCCTGGGTCGGACTACAGGCCTCAGCCTCCGAGTGCCACGAAGGAAGCGAACCACCAGCGGGTCTCTCCCAAGGGATTGCCCGACCAAAGGAACATGGTAAGCCGAGATGGCCGCCACATACACCTTCAGTGTAGAAGGAGATAACCCTGCGGTGAACTTTTCCTGCAGAAACTCCAAGACTGTACCAATTGGGCAGTTCACAGGGTCATGCAGGTGTTTGCTGCACCAGGAAGTAAAGACTCTCCATTTAAAGGCATAAAGCTTCCTCGTGGAGGGAGCTCTGGAGTGAAGAATGGTCTCAGCAGCCTCAGCTGAGAGACCAGATTCTATGAGTCTGGCCCCCTCAGTGGCCAGACCCACAGTTTCCATAACTCTGGGCGGGGGTGAAGAATCGAGCCACCCGCCAGAGAGAGGAGATCCCTCCTGACGGGTATTTCCCAAGGTGAGCCGTCGAGGAGGGACACCAGGTCCGAGAACCATATTCGGTTCGGCCAGAGTGGGGCAACCAACAACAAGCGGACGTTGTTGCGACGAACCCTTTCCAGAACTCCCGGGAGCAGAGCGATCGGGGGAAAAGCGTACAGCCGTAGCCTCGGCCATGGCTGAACCATGGCATCCAGACCCAGCGGTGCTGGATGTGTGAGAGAAAACCATAGCCGACAGTGTGTCGTCTCTCTGGACGCAAACAGATCCACTTCCGCCTGGTAAAATCTCGTCCAGATGGACTCCACCACCTGAGGGTGGAGCCTCCACTCCCCGGGCCTCAGCCCCTGTCTCGACAGGACGTCTGCTCCCTGATTCAGACACCCGGGAATGTACACTGCTCTGAGGGACAGCAACTTCCCCTGTGTCCACAGAAGGATATGCCGCGCCAATTTGTACAAAGGGCGTGAACGCAAACCCCCCTGGTGGTTGATGTACGCGACTACCGACGTGTTGTCTGTCCGGACTAACACGTGATGGCCCCGCAGGTGAGGGATGAAACATCTCAGGGCGTAGAACACTGCCATCATCTCTAGGCAATTTATGTGCCAGCTGAGCTGTCTGGCCCCCCATAATCCATGAGCCAGATGGCTCCCCATAGTTGCTCCCCAGCCTGTGAGGGAAGCATCCGTTGTCAGCGTAACTCGACGGAACTGAGCCCCCAACATCAGTCCTTGGGAGAGAAACCATGGTCTCTTCCAAAGATCTAAGGCACGAAGACATCTGCGCGTGACCTTGATCAGACGGAACGGGTTGCCCCTCGGGGAAAACCCTTTGGTTTTGAGCCACCACTGTAGCGGTCTCATGTGAAGCAGCCCAAGGGGTATCACATTGGACGCTGCTGCCATGAGCCCCAACAACCTCTGAAATTGTTTTACAGTGTGTGACTGGCCTAACTTCACTCTGCCTACAGCCAAAAGAATGGATTCCACACGAGCAGGGGACAGATGTGCCTGCATTGTCGTTGAATCCCATATAACGCCAAGAAAAGCTGTCCTCTGTACTGGAGAGAGCATGCTTTTCTTTGCATTTAGCCTTAACCCCAGTTCTCTCATGTGGGTCAGCACAGCATCTCGATGCTGCGCTGCCATACTCTCTGATTGGGCTAAAATTAGCCAATCGTCTATGTAGTTTAAGACACGGATGCCCCGGAGTCGTAATGGAGCCAGCGCTGCATCCATGCACTTTGTAAATGTACGGGGTGACAGAGATAGACCGAAAGGGAGAACCCGATATTGGTAAGCCACGCCCCCGAAGGCGAACCTCAGGAATCTCCTGTGTTGCGGGAGGATAGATATGTGAAAATACGCGTCTTTTAGATCTATCGTCACAAACCAGTCCTCGGATCTGATTTGTGTGACGATCTGCTTTATAGTTAACATCTTGAACTTTAGGTTTGCAACAGACCGGTTCAGATGACGTAGATCTAAAATCGGACGTAACCCCCCGTCTTTCTTTGGAACTATGAAATAGCGGCTGTAAAACCCTGACTCCCTGTTGTGAGGAGGAACACATTCTATGGCTTCCTTGCACAAGAGAGTTTTTACTTCTTGTTCCATTGTTAGAGTCTGCCCAGCACCCACTATGGTAGATAACACGCCGTTGAATTGGGGTGGCTGGTTGCAAAACTGAATTTTGTAGCCCTTTTCTATTATTTGCAGAACCCACTGAGACACGTTTGGCAGGAGTTTCCACGCTGCCAAATTTTCTATAAGGGGGACCAGCCTCTCGAGACTGGCTTTTTGTGTACTGCTTAAACTTTTCCCGGTGCCCTGAACCAAACTGGCAGGGTTCAACCTGGGTGATATTAATGCCTCCCTCCTCGGAGAGAGGTGTTGCGTGCCCCGCGCACGAGTCAAACAAGAATATGAAGCCGCTGTGCCCCGAAACACACACTGCGGCGGGGTTAACACACTGGCATCCCGAGGGCATCGAGGAGAGACGGGCACCGTGTTGTGAGGTGACTGCCGGCTCTCCCCGATTGGGGGCTGCCCTCGGAAATATGACACTACGTCCCTCAGGACTTCTTTTTAGCCGACGCCTTCCTCGCCATAATAACAGCCCTCAGGTCTGTTTTCTGCTTGGATGATGTCTGAGCGCGACCGCCCGAACCCCAGTTTTTTTGAGGGGGACCACGAGTGGCAACACTATGCTTTTGCGATGCTCTATATGATGTCGATGGCTGCTCCCGCCCAGCAGCCCTATAATCAAGAGCACGGCGGGGGAGATAGCGTTCGAACGCCGCCGACTGCTTACGAGCCTCCGCAAATCTCTCGACGACAGTATTAACGGCATCGCCGAAGAGACCGGAGGGCGCAACGGGCGCGTCTAAGAGAAAAGCCCTATCTGAGGTTTTAAGCTCGGACAGATTAAGCCATAAATGGCGTTCCGTGGCTACGAGAGCTCCCATCGATCTACCCACGGCTTTCGCAGTTTCTTTAATCGCCCTGAGTGACACATCAGTGACTCGACGAAGCTCTTTAAATAAATCAGATGTACCCCCCGCCTCGGCATCTAAATCTTTAAGCAGTTCTGCTTGGTACGCCTGTAAGACAGCTAAGGTATGCAGTGAAGCCCCAGCCTGCCCTGCAGACTTATAAGCTTTACCCACTAAAGATGAGGTTAACCTAACCGGTTTCGTGGGAAGCGAAGGCGATTTTAATGATGACGCCGCAGCGGGGGAGAGATAGCTCGCAAGCGTCTGCTCCACCCGGGGCATCGTTAAATATCCGTGCTCACCCATCCCCACAATGTTGGAATACATGGTGGCGTGAGGGGTATGAACACGGGCTGAATACGGAGCTTTCCATGATCTCGACAGCTCGCTGTGGAGATCAGGAAAGAAAGGCATGTTGCGCCGCGAAGGTTGAGGTTTCTGTTTTAAAAAGCGCTCATCTAACATACTCTGAGGACGCGCGCTCTGAGTCTCCGCCGGCCAGTCTAATTTTAAGCGAGCCACGGCATTAGTAACAACCTCCATCAAATCATCGAACGCAGGGGACGAATGAGAAGGCTCCTCAGCGTCCACCACGTCGACAGACATAATATCGACTTCCTCGGACGACGATAAATGCAAATCTGGGCTCCCACCCTGGGCGGAAGAAACCGCAGCGCGTGCTTCCGAATCCAGAGACGGGGCACTAGATCCCGCGGGTGAAGGCTGAGAAAGGGGGAGACCCGTCTCAAGCTCGTCCGCGAGATCTAGTTGTGATCCCCACGATCGCAGCTTCCGCTCTGCCTCGGCAGCAGCGGGGCCAGAACCGTGGGGAACACGCGGCTCCCCACCCTCCTCGAAGAGTGCGAGCCGCGAGCGCAACGTACGGAGCGGCATCCTATCACAATGTGCACAACCACCCCTCTCAAGAGATGATCGTGCGTGTTGTGCCCCGAGGCACATAACACAGAGATGATGCGAGTCCTCGCTCGTAATGAAACGAGGACACGGGGAAGCACACTCCTTAAAACTTTGTTTGGACTTAGACATGATAATGACACACACTCGCTTGCTGAGGCACAAAGAGCTGAAGTTGGCTTGCTGGGTGCTCTTTTTATAGCTTCCTGGTTCCCACGTCACCCGCCTATGACGTGTCACTTGACCATTGGACTGATTTGACATACGTGCTTCAGACGCAATCACGCAGAGGGCGTTCCCATAGCGTAGCTTCGGCGACGCAGCGTCTCGTTCCCTCGAAGGGGAAACTGCGGTTCTCTCACAGCTGTATTTTGAATATTCAATGATTTTCTTTTTTTTTATAGCTGTGCTGATAATCTTAACTGTGAAGAGAAATCTATTAATCACATAAAGAAACTTGTTTGGACCGCACTGTGTAGCGTAATACCTCAATATGATTTTTTTTATCAGTACCAGACTGTAATAGCCTAATCTTATTTGATTAAATCAGGTCAGCGGTCACCTGCTGATGGTGGGTATGGTGAGTGATCTGACGCTCTGTCGCCCTCTGCTGTCCTGGCTGGTGCAGGTGCACTAGGACCTCGGTGTCATCCGCCTCATCCTCAGACAGATCCAGACTGAAGTGACCCAGATCAGACAACTGCAGCTCCTCCATCACATCTGACAACATCTCAACTTTACATGCAAATGCAGGTGTACATTGAGGTAAGAGCTACACAAATATTTTGCTTATCATCAGTGTACAGTAGTGAATTTTATCTGACACGTGCTTCAATCTGTAACCTGTGGAGACTGAAGTCTCCTCAATTTGATTTATAATCAGGCAAAACATGAAAAATAGTGCAAGGCTAAAGGGGATTTTGTAACATTCCTTGTAAAGTTTAAATTAAACAACTCAACGCATTTTAAGAAATCTTCTCACCACAACCCGAGAGTTCAGGACAAATCAATGTACCAATCTTCTCTATTAAATTATAGATAGCGGTAACAACATAAACAAACAGATTTTGTGGCCTGAACTTAACTTCTAATGGCGTCACTCTATCAAATTATTAGCAAAATAAATAACCAGTAAATGACCTTAGTTCATTTTAAAGCTAAAGCGTATCAACACAGAGGTGATTTATGCTCGCCTCGTCTTTTGGAGACCCAAACATTTTTATCTTCCACAAGTTATTTGTTCCAGAGGTCACTTTAGTCACTAGCCAGGTGATAAACAAGCACAGACCGGAAGTTCAGTTCGGGCCAGACGCCTAACTGCGACAACGTGCATCTGATGAATTCCTGAATAATGCATAATCACATTAGAGCTCAGTTTATTTCTAGTTAGTGTAATTAGTGGAAGATAACTTTAGACCACTTGCAGTTTCATTTATTGATCGTTTTCATTGGACTGAAAATAAATGCAGGCATTTTGCTGTGCCACAATCCAGCTGAGCAGCATGAGCGTCTCCAAGGGAACAGAACTCACAGCAGCCAAGCAGAACCAGGCCAAGGAGCTATTTCTGTGACAGGTCATTTTTATATGCAAAGCCACAGATGGCGAAGCACAACACACACCCAGATATATGTACACATCTAATACGGTTTGCTTTCAGGTCTTTCACTGTCAGGTGGCTGCTGGCTGGTCGGCTCACATAGTTGCGAGCTGTGAGCGCTGATGTGTCGATCGGTCGTGGCGTCGCGCAGATAGTGGAGAATCTTTGCCAGGCCGTGATCCACGACAGCCTGAGGTGGAAACATGAGAGGGCAGTTCCTCAGACTCAAAGCCTTCAGTGTGATTAGATTACCTGCGGTGGAAGAGCTCAGTAAACAAACACATGCTTCATCAAATCCTAGAGAAAACACACTAACATCTGTAGACACCCACTTCACGAGGAAGCTCAATTATTGGGTTGCCCACCAAAAGTAATGTTTGCAAGCACCTTATTGACAAAAAGAGAACTGTCAGTTAAAAAATAAAAAGACATTATTTTATAAGGAAAATGTATCTAAAATATTCATTTCTAAAGGTTTATTACATGGATTCATGGAGTCCCATGCAGGCACTACAGAATTTGAGATTAATTTAACAGTAAACTCATAAAGCCTATAAAATAACACAATTATTACTATCGTTTTATCATGCAGCGTCTTGAAAACGTAATGCCTTCAGATTTAATTATTTTTAAGATCATGAGAAACATTTCAGTCAAGTGGGCCTAAACATGAAATGGTAGCGTTGCAGTGTTTGTGTCGTCTCTTCAAAAAAATAATTCAGACTTCAATCAATTTGGTTTATGAAGTTATTTGTTTAGCATATTGTGATATGGTCATTATCTCAAGATCACTTGTGCTGGTTTTGTGATAAACATATTTCATCTTGACCTAGTCACTGCTTTCACTAAATGCTGATTCTGACTATGGTTATGGAGGATTATATTTCTGGTTAAAGACTGAAGTCATGTACACTTACCTGTGTTGACCAACAGCAGCAGCAAGACTTCTAAGTTTATTATTTCTCAAATCCAACCAAACTAAGGATGGCGAAGAGCTGAAAAAGAGCTCAGGAAGACGAACGCGTTCATTCCCCTCCAGATATAAACTCTACAACATGCACATCAAAGAAAACAAACTGTGTTTGATTGTAAATTCCCTGAACAAAACAAGACATAATGAACCACATTAGTATCCTGCTGAGAACCAGGAAAAAAAGAAAAAAAAATGGGAAATTGCAATTGACGTTATTTTGAAAAGCAAGTTTGCGTGCTCTGTACAAATAACTTATAAAACTCATATCCACTACAGAGGACAAACATGAATTGCTGCTGGGTCTCATGAGGAATATAACATTATATATTATATGAATACAAACACAAATCAACTCTCTACTCACCTTTAAATGTGTGTGTTTTTTTATATAGACTCAGATATGTCCTTTATTCCTCTTCTGCTCATGTCTGATGACGGTGAAGGGAGGTTTCTGTCTTGATTCAGTATTTCTTTATAGAGATCACTCCTGATCTTATCAATCAAAAGTGCTTATATTCTCAATCAGAAGCTCTAATATCTCTCCTGAAGCACACACACGCGTACTGTCAGCTGTGATGTTGTCAGTCGTTTCCATGGAGACTGCGCGTGACAGTGAAACCAAAACTAAAGTGGTCAGCGGGGACCAAATGATTTTCAAGCTTTTAAAATTGACACGGAGGGCGTACTGAAACATATTTTATTATACTTAAATAAATGGAGACATAGTTTACTTGATGACTGTGAAAAGCAGCTTACAACGGGAGAAATGTCTTTTAAAAATGACTTTGGGTAAACTGCTAAATACTCAAATGTTTTTAAAAATAGTTCAGACGAAAATATTTGTAGGCCTACGTATTATGTTTATGTGTGCATGAGAAAAGAGACAGCTTAGTTATTCATATAAACCATGTTTTTACTACAGTTAAAGTCGCCATGAAAAAATGAAAAACTGTCATTTGTTTTGTAATGTGTTTTATTTTTACAAATGACTTTTTTTATTAATGTGCCCTCATAATCTTTAATCAAAAACACAAATCTCCTCCCCTCCTCAAAACGATCTCTCTTTACTTCTGGTCATATGGTATGGCAGGTGGGCGGGGTCCGGGAGAAGATTGCTGCAATTAGCAAATAGCAACTTGACCCGACTTCAAATGATCCAATCAGATCTCTATGGACAAATTCAAATACAGCCCTGCCTTATTTCATTTCAGAAGCCGTTTCACTCGGATATACGTCACTACCATGGACTGTAAAAAATATGTACGTAGTGTCCGTGACGTCACCCATTGGTTTGTGAAGAGCATTTTTGAAGCTTAAAGTAGGCGGTGCCTGGCCTTCGCCATTTTGGCTGTGTGTCTCCGTGCATCACTCGCAGATAACTGAAATGGGTAAAGAGGCGGGCGTGGGTGAATCTGAGGTGGCTGCTGCTGAAACAACACCTGCCAGCACCATTCTAGTGACAGCAGTGCCAGTTTAACCGTCACTCAAGGGGCCATGCCCTTAAATATGAAGAACTTTTTTACGTTCATCACTGAGGGGCGACCTTCAGATCTCTCTGATGAAGCCAATACGGAAGTGACTTAAACTGCAATTCATCGACAGGCCGCTTGAGGCTCCAAAAGGGAGTCAATTCCCATAGACCTCCATGTTAAAATGCCCAACTTTACAGCAGAAAATATGTTTACAGCCTGGTACAAAAAGTGTTTTTGGTCTGTATAGTTAATTCGGCTCTTAATGACAACTGTGAGGGGGGTGAATTTTTGTAACTCATCCGTTTAAATGATATTAAGCCTTAAACTTCTGCATAATTAAGGGTGTGGCTGCATGAGTGACGGTTAAAAAGCCACTGCTGTCACTAGAATCGAGCTAGGTGGGCGTGGCTTTAACAACCAGCCACCTCAGCTTCACCCATGTCCCGCCTCTTCACCCATTTTCGGTTTCCACGGTGACACGCAGCCAAGATAGCGACGGCAGGCAACGCCTACTTTTAGCTTAAAGCAACACTATGTAGTTTTTTTTACCTTTAAATAATGTCTCTAAAATTATTTCAGTGATAGAACAACTCTTAACTGGACAAATTGTACTGTTGCTGCAACCTGAGCAGCCTCCTAGCTGCTACAAGCACACTCTGAAAGTGGTGGTGGAGGGTAGGAAACACAGCTCCGCCCCTCCCCCTGCCTGCAGAAGAGTGTCTGATACCAGGCACTGTTGCGCTTTTCAACCACATGGGGGAGCTGTAAGTCATTTTTACATGGAAACTACATAGTGTTGCTTTAAAAAATGATCTTCACAAACCAATGGGTGATGTCACGGACAATATGTCCATATTTTTTTACAGTCTATTGATGCTTCTGTTTCATGGCGACTTTAAAACCAAAAAAGATGGTTACTGTAGTAAAACCATAGTTTTAAAACAGATCTCAGAATATCGCGACTAACCACACAGTATCACATTTATGCCTTTGGCAGAGGCTTATCCAAAGTGACGTAGTTTCACTGGGAACATTTGCACTGCTATAGCTGATACAACGAGCTACATGAAGGAAATCAATGACTCTAAAGAGCTATGCAGTAATAAAGAATCGATTTTTCTTAGACTTAGGGGAAGCACAGCTAACACACCTCAAATAACCCAGCTAACAGGGAACGTTCCCATAACTTTGGCTAACGTTCTCTAAATGTTCTCTGAAAGTTAGATTTAAATAATGTTCTTATAACCAAACAAAAACATTTGTACAATGTCTAAAAAACGGGTCGTTTTTAACGTAACAACGTTTAAACATAATGTTTTTGTAACCTGTTAGGGACGTTAGGTAAACGTTCTTAGAACGTTAATATAATGGTGAATAGAATAACATTTTTAATATTTTTTTTAAATGTCAAATAAATCTTTGGTGTCTCCAGAGTACATATGTGAAGTTTTAGCATGTTAAAATTAACACTTTGTAGGTGTGATCAAAAATGTGCTGTTTTGAGCTGATCTCTGCACTAAATAACAGTGCTGTGGTTGGATAATGCAGATTAAGAGGCGATATTATTATAATAAGATCCTCTGACAAATGGGGAGCCAAATTTCGTTGACCTATTTTTCCACATGTTTGCAGAGAATGTTTACCAAAACTAAGTTACTTTTTCACATTTTCTAGGTTGATAGAAGAATAGCACTTAAACATGAAAAAGTCACATTTTCAGGATATGTCCCCTTTAATATAACAACACCGAACCGTAACCAAACAATAACGTTAATACAACGTCTAAAAACGTTTTAACGGTCCAAGAATATTAAAAATTAAACGTTTTCATAAATTAGTGAAACATTACGGAACGCTTTTTTATAACGTAAATTTGTTAGCTGGGAAAGGACGACTCCGATGTTAATTTTTGTTTAAAATAAAGCTAAAATGTTAATGACATGAAGAACATTTTAGATTACCTGGTCGAACGGGTAAAGAAAGACACACAGAGATTTAAATATAAAAAATCTCTCTCTTTTAAAAGAGAGAGAGAGAGAGGGGTTGATAATACTCTCTCCCTCTCTCTCTCTCTCTCTCTCTCTCATCGTTGAAGCTAGCACGCAGGCAGCGTCAGTTGCGGCAGCTCGTGCTTCATCAGCTCCGGGTTTTTCTACTGTTTGTTTCTGGAGACAGATAAAGAGATCAGATTCAGATCGAATCGGATCGTCGCTGTTCGTCTGAGATGCTCGTGATTTAGAGGCGTCGGTCATCAGTTTGTGTCGGACTGAAAGGAATGAGATCAGATCATCAATGTTTCACTGGGGCAAGTGGAAGAAGAGGATGGGCGCGAACAGTTCGTCCAAGAGACCGGTGTTCGACGATAAAGAGGATGGTCAGTCTCTTACCATCAGATATTAATGCATGATAAAGACACACATAATGCTTACTAATACACACAGTAGACTACTAATGTAACTAAAGAAACGTGTCACTGACATAAGCAACAATGCAGTTTAGTTTTGGCTAAATTAACTCACATAATCCTTTATTTTATCATTTAACATCATTTATTTATTAATGTGAACGAGCTATCTGTGTACACAAAGGCAAACATGTATAGATTGCGTTGTATAAAATGCTTTTTTCTATTGATTGTTTCTTTCTTTAAGTTGGGAAATGAAATGTTTGTGGATATCTCTGTGTGATCTGAATAAGAGTCATGAACAATTAAACATGGATGTTTCTTTTCTCATGCATGATCTTCAGACAGTTTTACACTATAAACCTGAGATCATTAATATAGTCACTGTCCTATGTCTGTTAAAACCCCCAGGAAAACAAATGGAAGTTTTTTGTTTGTTTGTTTTGACTGTGAATATGTTGGGAACATGCTAAGGACATCTGTAATGCATGTACTGATAAACATTGACAGAATTAAGATATAAACATGCAACTTACCGTCTCTCACCTCCATCAATACAGATCAATGATTTTTATGAGGTCACTTCTGCTTCACAATAGATTTTAGGTTGTGAGGTTAACTAATTGCTTCTTACACGTTGGTTGTTTTATAAAGGGTTGGAAGAAGTCAGTATGTCTCGCCTTAACTTCCTGTTTTAGTGGAAATTATGTCAATAAGACGCACATTCAAGGCACTACAGTGGATCTTTAAACTTTAAGGCTTTCGTTTAAAATAAATAGCCAATTGACATTTTGGTCCACAGATGCAAATATCCCATCTTTGATCTTTCCTTTAAATCTTTTATTTCAAATCCAATTTCTGCATCATTATCACTGCTGCTACAGATTATAGGCATAAAACCCAGACAATTAAATCATTTGCTGTTTAATTGGTTAATCAGTGAGGATTAGAGAGATCCAGAAGTATTACCCAAAGGAATTCAGCTGAAACTCAATATTTTGTACTTAGAAGAAACCACAGCATTGTTTCAAAAGACAAGACCCCAAGGAAAGGCCAGGAGGTCACAGAGACTAAATGAGGTTTATAATCATATCATTGTGCAATGACCCATTTAGTTGCCGCATAGACTCAACACTGAAGCCCCAAAATCACTATCGTAATGAATGTGAAAATGGTTATGTGCGGGTAAATGACTTCTGTTATCTACAGGACAAAGTGAAGTTGTTGTTTCGTCAGCACATGGGGTTGTGATGTCATTGAACGTGATCTATATACGATCAATTAACCTGAACACAGTCAAGATAAACGTCCACAACTCTGTCTGCTTTATTCGGCTGATGAAACACTGAAAAATGATCTGTAACACTTTCTGATGTTCTATATATTAGTTAACACTAGTTAATAAAAACCATTAGGTGAAGTAACACTGACAGAACGAATTGATCTTGGCTAATTTCTCAGTGTAATTGATCATAATAGATGTAATAGTAATGTAATAGATCATTCAATTTAACATCTCATCATTAACAGATCCCTCAGTAATTCTGTGTGAAAGACTTTAAAATGTGTTCACTTTTCTCAGCGCTCCAGAAGATTTTCACATTATAATCAATGTGCAGTGTTATATCTGCAGGAGTGCTGGGTTTATGTGACGTCATGCACACCACCGCTTTGATGCTGTGTAGACAAAACCGGTTTACTCCTCACGATGCAAACATTAAAGAGATAAAGAGAGAAGAAAGCTTGTGAGGTTTGTGTTAGAATCCTTTCGTTGTCTCATTGTGCTATCACTTGAGTTGTGTGTTATGCTGATTTGGCTCATGTTTAGTCTTAAAGATGCACACTTGTGTGTTTGTGTGTGTGCTCCAGGAAGGAAGTATAATTAAATGAAGAGTAAATGATGACTTTGGAGATTTGGATCTGTTCTCTTCCTCACACTTCTTCATTTCTGAGAGTGACAGCCGTGGTGATTTTACTGTCATATGGAAAAGAGCTTCACAGATTTCTTCTTTTGTGTTCCAAAGGGAAAAGTGGTTTATAGGTTTGAAATAAGATACTGGTGAGAGAATAGTGATGATATAATAATGATTAGTTTATTGAACACCTGTATTTGACACAAGCAGCGGTTGTCTGTATCATGAGTTTATGTTAGAAGAGCAGAAGCTGATGTTGACCTGGTTAAAGATGTGATGTAGAGCCTGAAGCTCCCTGCAGCTAAACTGCAGCAAATCGCATGCTAACCTCACATTTCATTGAAGTCAAACACGCTTGAGCTGAGAAAGAATAAATATTTCACAGTCCTTTAATAACGCTGCAGACGCATGCTTTTCAATTTAAAAGTAGTTGTTTTTCTTCTTACCTCGGACTGATAAGTGGTTTCTTTAGGAAATATTTCTAGTAATTTTATTTGGGTAGAGATGATGATGGGGTTTATTAACAGTATATGACTGTAGTGTTACTGTATACATTATAGACACTGTATTCTCTCTCTTTACTGTTAATATTTAATGTGATGGCTGATGTAGATCAATATCTACAGGTCCACACTCATACCAAATTAAAAAAAAGACAACAAAAGCATAACATTGGTATACATATTGTTTAAATGAATAACCATGATGGTTACGCATTACCCTGCAGGGGTTTCATTATAGAGCAAAATATAGGTGTGGACACAGGCATGTCAACATTCATAACTGTTAATGCATTAAAACTGTGTAGGGTTTAGAAACACATCATAGAAATATATATACTTAGATTTGAATTAGTCAACAACATTAATTCATTACTATTTATGTATTGTAGACAGAAAATATGAATTCTCCAGTTACTCTCTGACATGTTTTAAACAGTATTTATTATCTTTTAATAGAAGTCTTATTGACTGTGGGTTAATGCAGATGGCTGAAAGAATGTTAACTGTTGTTTATTAATAAACACACAAGAAAGCTTTATTGATTCAATCATTACCATTATAAATGAATTATTATTAGTGATAGTGATAGGACAATATATTGCAAATGCTGATTTATCGGCCGATATTTGGATTTCTTTATTATCGATATCGGCCAAAACTTTTTGAATCAGCCAGTAAATTTCTATTACTTAAATTTGATGTTTGTAAAAAAAGCCAAAGTCTGACAGACAGTAAAATGACCAATCATTGTTTACTATTTAACATGACACACACACACACACACACACACACACACACACACACACACACACACACACACACACACACACATTCTGGTTTCCATGTTTTGTGGGGACATTCCATAGACGTAATGCATTTTATACCATACAAACTGTATATTCTATTCCCCTTACCTGCCCCATTCCCTAACCCCAACCATCACAAAAACCTTTCTTGTACCTTAGATTTTCAATAAACATCATCTTGTTTGATTTATAAGCTTGTTTCCTCATGGGGACATCAAAATGTCCCCACAAGGTCACAAAAACACTGGTATTCCTATCTTTGTGGGGACAATTGGTCCCCACAACGTGATAATTACCAGGTACACACACACACACACACACACACACACACACACACACACACACACACACACACACACACACACACACACACACACACACACACACACACACACTTCAAAAGGGTAGTAAATGTCATGCATAAATGTTTTTGTTTTAGTCTTAAAAATTTTTGTTTGTCTCTTATTTACTGTAATAAAATTAGTGTTATATCTGCCTCATATTGGCCATACAGGTTTCTTAATATCAGTATCGGCATCGGCCATAAAAAAAACCATATCGGTCAACTCCTAATTATGTATAAGTCATCTCTATGTGCGTGCAGGAGATCATAGATAATATAACTGTATAGATGTTACTGTGTGTGTGTGTGCGAATGCATGTGTGTGTGTGTGTGTATGTGTAAATCTTACAGAGGATTTTTCTTTGTTCCCTCATTAGTCTGCTCTCTCTCTCTCTCTCTGTATCTCTCTCTCTCTTTCTCAAGTGTAATCATTAGTTTTTCTCATTAGGGATCTCTGACTGATGGGATTGAGTGTTGAATATGAATAATTACTTTACTGTAGTTGTGTGCTGGGAGCCTCATGAGAGTTAGTTTGTGTTTCATTCTTTCAGATAGATGTTAATGGATTAATGGTGTACAGGTGAAGTTTTCTAGCAGCTGTTGTAGATGTTTCACATCTCTGTCTTCATTCACAAGCAGCTTTGTCAAATGTTTTCCTCTTTTCCTAATGTGGTTCTTATATTGTATAAGGTGTAAGTCTGAGTTTTATTCACTAGTGGAATGAGTCGGTCTACACTTGATCTGTCTCTCGTCAGTTACTGAAGTGGACGTTACTCATTTGTTTATGACAACCAGATTTAGAAACACCTCTTTTGAAAGAGACGAGCGACACACCGCCACAAAGTCGCTCATAATGTGAATGTACCTTAAGTAAAGCTGAGAATGTGGCCAATATTCAATATATGACTGTAACTGGAATTAATATCGGCTAATAAAACACAAAAAGTGCCTCTGTCCCACTGTATGTGGTCTTCTTACTTCATACTTACATCATCATTCATGAGAAGAGACGTCTCTTATCTTTCTCTGTACGACTGATGTTTAAAGAGAAAATCTTTTATATTATATTGAGTAGAGATTTATGATTCCTAATAAAATGACTGAGCAAATGTTTTATTTCCTCCCAAAAGTCACTGTCTGTGTTAATGATCTGTCCAACAGAGTTGTGATGTGTTGTATTATAACAATATGAAAATCAATGTAGTGAATGCGCTGGTGAGGGCCGCACTTCAAAGCCGAGGCCATTGACTGCCCTTTATCTGTTCAAGCCCTGATATTTACAACAACCGTCTATTCAAAAGCATTCAAGCCATTCAAACCATAAACAGAGACATCAGAGAGGATTATGGGTATGTATGTGTATCGTTCAGCACATTGACTTCTCTTTCATGTCATGGTGCACGGGAAAACTCAACCAATCTAGTCTAAATAAAGCTACATAAAAAAGGACAACACATTTCTTTTGTGAGAACATAAAATCCTTCAATTTGACATTTGGACTTTAGCAACAAAGGATTAAATGAAAGATAATTATTGCTTAACTCGGGCTTTTCTTCAGGAGCTAAGAATGATCCAAGTTAAACATAGACTCTGTGTTTTACTTAATAGCACAGAAATCCAGCGTTGACTGTTTTCTTCCTGACATTTTAATTCTTACTGCATCTTTATAAATGCAGAGGAAACTAAACCCGTGTGCACTCCGCTTCAGTCCTCATCCGTAAGGGTTTAAAATTATCCATTAAACTCAATTTGTCAAAAGTATGACGAGAAGAAATAATGACAGTGATTACAATAAACAAAGGCTCATAGATTTAAATCTTGATGCTTGTTACTGTAGGAAAAGTATTTCTTTGAATATTTTAGTAAAGGTAAAGTATATCTCAGCCTGATGTTGTCCAAGTCAAGGCTGTTGTTTAGCTTCAGATATGAAAATCACCTTCCAGTAAGGAGGTAATATTTTTATTGTTATATCTTCAGTACTTTGAAGCAGTTTGAGTAAAAGTCATCATGAAGGAGCTTTGAAGGAAATCAATGAAATATTGAAGAAGTCTGATGCTGAGATCTCAGATGCATGCTGTGCGACTCTGATAAAGAAAATGATGGTGTGATGCATGTGTGTCATGCTTTAAAGATCAAACACGTATCTTCTGTAATCCCTGATGAGCACATCGTTCTTCATCATCATCAAATATAGTGTTACACACTATAAGACTCATAGCTGTAAAAATGACATAAGAATCTTGATGACATCTTAAGTTTGATTTCAAATATTCAATAGACAGCCGAACACGTCACATCCTGAAGTATTTTGTTAGTTTGTGTGTATTTCTCTGTGTTTTGGCCTTTGAACAGCTCATACAGGTCTGTTTCAGACAGGAGGTCGATGGGCTCTTTTCTGCTGTATTGATTATAATCAGATGCTCTTAAGATGCTTCAGAGGCCAGACATCATGTCGTCTGAATCTTTGGTCTTTCCTATGGTTTATGCAGGAACATTTCATGCTCTAAAAGCTTGTGTCTTCTTGCACTTTTGTTTATTTTTCACAGATTTCTACTGTAAGCCAAATGGAAAGATTTTCAATGTAAATTTGATTGAAAAACAATTGATTATAAATATTTATTTTCACACATTTCAGCCAAAACTCTTTTTATGGCAATGTGAAAAAGCTTCATTACTGTATATGGCAACGCAAAAAATGAAACTTTACTCTTGACATTGTATCATATAAAGAAAACTTTATAGAGTTGTGGAAACATAGGGCTCTATCATACACCCGGCACAATGCATGACGCAAGTGTCTTTGGCTATAGTTTCAACCTGGCGCAATTATCATTTTCACGTTTAGCGCTACATTGTTTAAAAAGCAAATGCATTTGCACCCAATTTGTGCGTCCATGGTGCGTTCTGGTCTGACAACGAGGTGTGTTCAGGCGCATTGTTGGTGCATTGCAACTAAAATAGACTACACCATTGATCAATAAATACCTTGTCTAAAGTCAATGACGCAATATTGTTTTTTTTTATTTAAAGACAAAGACAAAGTCTGTCATCTAAATAGGGATTAGACATAGCGGCAGCAGTTTATTGTACGTTACGCCCAAAATACTCCCATTACTCATTAGGAGAATATGAACAACCCTTTTCGACCGTGTGCTCGACGCACAAACCATTTTTCCCGTCGTTAAATTAGCAAAAGTGGCATCAGACACGCCCATTTAGACCTTTAAAATAGGGCCCAATATCACAATGCAAAGAAATTGTTTAAGTGTTTGGTTGGTGTAATTAACTATAGTAAGGTAAGGTTGGACTGGATTGTGTCACAATATTGAATTAAAGATGAAGTACATTTACATGCTCATCACTGAGTCAGGTCTCATGTCAATCATTAGAGATTACCCATCATGCATCTGTTTGTGTCTGGAGGGGGAATTTGTGCCCTTGATTATTATTGATAAAGAAACCCCTTGATTTAAATGTCTAATGTCTGTTTGCATAAATGATACCAAGATATGAGCAAGCAAGTCAGTCTGACAAAAGCACATACAGTGATATCATACTAATGCTGAAGTCTGATGAGCAGCTGTATTATTTTCTTGTATTGAACATTAAAGGTAGGGTAAAAGATTTGATCTGAAACATTTTTAGTTATGCTGGTTAAAAGTCTCCTCACATTCTGATAGCAATCACTGTGTTAAGTTGTTTAAATGTATTTGTAAAAATTTATGTCATCTGTGAAAGGCGTAGGACCAAAAAATGTTCAACAAATCATAGATTTCGGTCCGAACGGACGTTTCCTTTTATGTCCCTCATACATAAGCGTAATTTGAATTCCCACCGCGCAGCGAGTCCACGCAGATACCATACGTCATCGGCGCGTTCACGTGCGCTCTGTCTGTAAACAGCGAGAACAGCAAACTTTTCTGCTGAATTGACAACCTACACAGGAGCAACAAAACTAAATGCATCTTTTATAACAACAACAGCAAAAACTGCCTGGATCAGCAAGAGCAAAAACCCAAATTAACATCTGTAACTTTACTGCTTTACCACGAGATGCAAACAGCTGCAGGAGGCAAAGGGTCTGAAAGGGTCGTTGCACTGTTTATTTTGGTAAGGTAGGTACGCGATATGTTTGTACTGAGATGGATTCAGATATTCTACTTTGATGAAACGTTGTGTTGCTTATGAAATTTGTGTTCGTTTTCCGGATTAGCATAACGATATAGTTACTACGTCTACACAATCGAACGTGTGCTTAAACTAATTCTGATGTAAACCAGTTGTTTATGTTGGTTATTTTGGAAATGTTATTCACTTTGTACTGCAAAGTTTTCTCACTGGTGAATGAGACATGAGACATGACCGTCTGATCTGTGCGTGTTCATGTGGTTGAAAGAGGCGTGACTTTGGATGGCGATTTGACTTGAGGGTGGGATCGGGATTTCATTGCTAGGCGGCTACCGTTAGCATTTTTCAAAATGTTTTACCCTACCTTTAAAACAACTGCTTTGCATGTTTGCGCACATAAACTCTGAATGCATGTTAATACAGATTGAATGATTAGAGAAGTGCTTAAAGAGGAACAGACTGTTGTAAATGATCTCTTTGTTTTTTATAACACTATCTGTGGATACTCGCTGTAGCATAAGTGAGGTTCAGGTTCAGCTCAACATGCAAACAAACTGATTTCTCCTCGACACTAAATTTCTTCCTTCGGTCATTGAGTTTTTTTAGGGCTTTAGTAAAAGTATTTGATAATAAGATCACATCAGTGGTATATAAGCTACATATATACAAGTCCATACCAACCCTAAATAGCTGCTGTTTAAAAGCAGTTTATCTTGTATATTGTTCAGAATGATTTGTGTACTTTTTAATACATTTATATCTACACAGTATGATTTTCTGTGTGTATTCTTGTTAGTTTGTGTGTTTTCTCTGTCCACAAGCACTGAATTGCTGTTGTTGATCTTGAAATAAGTGAACGGCTTCAGATTGTTATGTAATGCAGCATTTCCCAGACTTCATTCACTGCTGTACCCCTTGAAACTTTAACCATCCCTCTGTGTACCCCTCTCTCTCTCTCATACACACTATACCACATTAGATTAATATTGCATGTATTGTACATTTTTAATATGTACAATTAATATCAAAAGCATTTTACTATAAACAACCTAATATCAAAGTGATTAGTACTGAAGAAAAGATTAGAATGACTTTGCAATGTTAGTTTGCATTGATTGGAGAGAGTTAGTGAATAATGTTCATCTGAACTGTGGAAATAAATTCTTCAGATGTTATAAATCCCTCATGATGAAGATTTTCTCATCTGTTCATGAGGTGTGATCCACACATAACTCTCTGTACTTGATCTGTTAGCAGCCCATTGGACATCACACTTTCATTCTTGTTGATATATTGGCTTTAGTCCAGTAGGAGCGTTGCCAGGAACATCAGTCCATTACAGCGAGTGTCTCTGAGATGCTTATTCATCAATCATGTGCTGATAAACCCATCTTACAGCCAGATTGCCTTTCAGTTTCTGTGTGTTCAGTTATAATGTAAAGAGATTGTGTATGTGTGCATGTGGAAATAAGTCATATGGGACAAACAGAGTCATGGACTCTACAGTGAAGGACAATGTTATGACGTTTATTTGAAACGTTACATAAAGGATGAAAATTCACTTAAATTCTCAGGATTTTTGTCTCGTGTTTATCTAATATCTGTCTTTGATAGTAGGTGAAATGATAGAGAAATAAATATAAACATTTCTTTTTTTCTGGCAAAGAGGACATTACACATCACATCATCATAATGTAAGCAAAAAGCAGCAGGAACTTCCCAGAAAAACTTAAAGGGGGGGTGCATGATCTCTGAAAGCCAATGTTGACATTGAAATCACCTAAACAAACACGCCCCTACCGAAATAGAATCTGGATCTTCTTTTGATTGACCCGCCCCACACATATGCAACCCAGGCAACAATGATGGTTGGTAGACACGCCCCTTACTGTTGATTGGCTACAAGTGTGTTTTGGTAGTCAGCCCGACTCCCTTTTCCAAAGTGTTTTTCAAAAATCACGCACCCCACCTTTAAAGTGAAGTCATAAATCATCTGCGATTATTAAAACTACGGTATGTTACCTGTAAGGGTTCTGTTTGTTGTTGTCTTCTCATGTTCATGTCTTTTATTTAGGAAACTTTGTAGTCCTTAATTTATGGTCTTCGTAGTTTTGTCATATTTGTCTGTAGGCTTCCACAAAACATCACAAAAAGCGATTTGAGAGCAGACTCCTCTGTATGATTTCTCAAATGGCTCTTGCGGTACTTCGACGTCATGCACCTGTCAGTTTTTGCAGTGCCACATGAAGTCGAACAAGCCTTGTGTAAATCTTCTCGTGTGTTTGCCATCGTCTGTAGTGAGTTATTGTTTCATGTAATGTGTACCTTTCTTGTTTTGTTCATTGTTATGCCATGGCATCCATTTTTGGATTTATTCAAGTTATCTGCATTTAGATCCTTCTCAAGTATTTTTTCATGGACTGCACGCTACATTACCCATAATTCAATGTTCTTTTCTAAAGCAGTGGGGCATTGAATGATAAATCTACAGGATGTGCTATGGCAGATTTCATTCTCTGATGCATTAGAAATAATAAATCTTGGTAATGTCATTAGATTGTCATGTTGTGCAACACAAACACAACTGCACTGAGAGTTCAGGTTCAGATCTGCTGGTTTACACCGGATGAGAAAGATCAAATCAATGAGTCTTCTGCTTATTTCACTGGAGGTTTTCATGATATCAAGCATTAGAGATTCAGGTGAACAAATACAGATGTTGTACTACAGACATAACAGCTCATTTTGTGCAAATGCAAGATTGGGTTTCTGTTGACAAGCAAAGCATCATAAAAACATTTCTAGCTGTGGCACTGAGCACATCTGTTTCTCTCTTTAAACAATCAAGAGAGAAGACAAAATCTAATCGGCTCTTTCATATTTCATATTATTATTTTAAATTTCTTGGACTTTCATGGCACAAAACAGGATGTTTAATGAAGTAGTTCTGCATTATTAATCTACTTTCTTTTCTTTTTTTTCTAGTGAATTTCGATCACTTCCAGATTCTCAGAGCCATTGGTAAAGGCAGCTTTGGGAAGGTAAGGTGATATTTTTACATCCATTAATTTAATAATTACGTATGCACAAGTAAAGGTCGTTCAGTGTAAATACGTTCAAATAAATACTCAAAAGAATAAACAGATAATAAAACCTATTTTTAAGTCAAATGTTTAGTGTGGATTAATTTTAAAACAGTAAGTGACTGAAATCAATACCTTTGGGAATGGCACTATTATGGCACTAAAAATGTCTGGGTTACTTTTGACCCATAATGGGTAAATATTGGACTGAACCACTGATCTATATAAATAACTGGATTGTTCATGACG
This sequence comes from Paramisgurnus dabryanus, assembly GCF_030506205.2. Classification (NCBI taxonomy): domain Eukaryota; kingdom Metazoa; phylum Chordata; class Actinopteri; order Cypriniformes; family Cobitidae; genus Paramisgurnus; species Paramisgurnus dabryanus. The sequence goes on along the minus strand of NC_133356.1, from coordinate 970,194 downwards.
TCACAATTGTGAAGCCACTGCGCCGCCATGTTTGTTTACCCAGACATTCTTCAGATTTTAATGATAAACATCACTTTACTAGTCTTCGTTTTTATATCTGAAGTCTTCCTGTACATTATTACAACACAAACGTCCTAAGCATGCAGATAGTTATTTACTGAAAGTTGTACATTTTGCGTTTTAATCAGTTATTATACATTCATCTTCATTACAGTATCGGATCAGCAGACAGACCGCAGCATATTTAGTATTAATTACAATAAACGTGCTCATTCTGAAATCTAAATAAATAATCATGCTTTGTACCGTATGTGCAGACAATAATTTGCTGGTTTTGTAATTATGTTATCTAAACTTACAAGTTACCTAAACTTATTCAGAGAAATAACGCTGACCGTGTAGCTGAATGTCAAAAAAAAAAAAATGTATTTATACCCGTGTCATTAACAGAATGCAGCAGACACACTCACCTTAAAATATTTTTTAATCCCTGCCCGATTAAAACATTAACATTGCAAATAACACCAGAATTAACAAATAATTTACGTACACATATCCTATAAATTAATCTTGTGTGACTGATACGCTGTAAAGCGGGTGAATTTAGATCAGGATTCTGAATGGAATTCAATGACGCCCTCGGCCGGTTGTGTATACCAAGATGGCCGCTTGAACTCTGCGCTGGCTTCATCTCACGCTGTTACGTTAAGCGTTCTATTCGTAATCCAGTCATTTATATAGATCAGTGGCATGAACACACTGCTGGTTAAAATTGACCCAATGTTGGGTTGTTTTTATGCGATCATGGGGTATAATAACATAGCAGTTGGGTTAAAACAACCCTGCATTGGGTCAATTTTACATTTTGTTTCATGTATTCATTAATGTGGAGTATATCTGTTCATTAATTAAATGAACATTTTTGTGTGTTGTGTGAACAGACTTAAGACACAACTCAAACAGTAGGTTGTCTAATGACAAACTGGATTCATTGTGGTTCAAGTAAATTGAAAGATTTATTAATAATGATATTGTAACCGCTGTTGTTTTGGTTGATTTGGAATTATAAGAGACTTATAGATTCACTCATCCATGTAATTATATATCAGTTTATTTTTGTGTGCAACACTTAAAGTTCCATTGGCTTACATCTGAAAAATGAGTTAACAACCTTTAAGCTGAAAGGACGTGGATGCACTGAAGAGTTCTCAAGAGCTGTGACTGTTGCAATGCGGTGATTATAGAATGTGTGTGCGTTTGTTTGTTTGTTTGTTTGTGTGTGTGTGCTATGTGCAGGCAGGCATTTCTGCATATACAGTATAATGCATACATATATTTTAAAATATAAAAATGTAAACGACAAACGTGTGTGTTCACATTCACTGGTTTCTTTTTCCGCTGGTGGGTGCTCGTCACAACGTCAAGCAATGCTTAGGACTACTTAGCATCGACAGACAACCTGGAGCGCCCAGACACTTTGAAAAGAAGGGACGCGGCGCGGTCACGTTTTTAGTGTGGTTTTAGATGCAAAATGTGAAGCAAATGAGCATATGTGCTTGGCCATTTCGGTGGGTGATCGAAATGAGCCCCGGAGCACCCACGGGTTTGACGTGTGCGTGTTTATTGTAGCACTTTCATCCGTGAAACAACATGTGAGGAACCTTTTAGGTTTTATAATGATACATTTAAAGATGGAAATGTTCATTTGTATATATTTGGAATTATGTTTTCCAGGCACCGTCCCAAATAGCTAAATATATATGTTTTAAATCGGCCATTCCCAAACTGTGGTCCGCGGACCACTAGTGGTCCGTGAGGGTACTGCAGGTGGTCCGTGAAAAGTCAAAATAAGAATATTTATATTTTAATATACAAACTCGTTCATATTTTGGGCGAACGTGTACTGCTGCCTAATAAACGTTACTGTGAACTCATTCATTCTGGTGCCTGTGAACGGCACGCTCTCTCAGTTTAACGTCGTTCAATAGGGTGCCAGATTTGTATATTCTTCCAGGCGAAAACCCGACTAAAACACACTGTAAACAGGCCTTAATGTGTAGCGGAAAAACAACCAATCTGGCAACACCGCCACCACTCGGTGTTCACCAGTCACGCTGCATGCTTCATCACAACAACACAGACGCTGCTGGAATTCCTGCCGCTCAAATAGTTTAACATTAAATAACATCATATTTGTCTTAAATCGTTAACGATTAACATAGGCTGCTGACGCATATTCCGGATCTTGAAATAGACTTTGACTAAGCTCACGCTATTTAACGTGCACGTGTGGTGTGCAATACCTGCGAGTTGTCAAACACGCAATGCCTCGCAGCGCTTCTCGCCCCCGGGGTGCGACTCCCACCCGGCTAGCCTTTCAAGGTAAGTGTAAGCAAATACAAAAATTAAAAGACAGTCAATGCTAATGTAAACGCTGGTTGAATAAGGATTTAAAGTTGGACATGAAGATGAATCTGACGCATTTAGCTTCAGTGTTAAAACTGATCAAATAATTGCTGTTTGGTGGTTCTATATGGGCTATAATGGCAATCATTAAAAAAAAATAATATGGGAAAAAATAACTATAAATTAGTTCAGTTTTGGAACTGTGACCTAGTTTAACATTTTCAAATATGAACTATGAACTGAACTAGTTCATTTTAAAATTTGTGATCTGTGAACTAAACTAGTTCATGTAGAAAGTGAACTTTCCCAACACTAAGAATATGTATATAAATAATTATGATATAAGGTTAAGAAACCTGTTGTACTGATGTGATGACCAGTTATAGTTTTAGTGCTAGTAAGACTATTTAGATGTGCAGATTAATTCAGGACTTTGTGTAGACATATTTTATAATGAGTATTATGAGGTGGTCCGCGAAAATTCTTGATTACAAATAGTGGTCCACACACACAAAAAGTTTGAAAACCCCTGTTTTAAATAACATTTTAAATATATTCAACAGAGGAGAAAAAAGGAGGTTTATTCTTTGTCCAGGGAAAACAAAGCAGTTTTGATCTTGTTCTTATTGTAAAGCAGGAGGTATATGATGCTCTTAAAGTGCGTGTTGCAGGTTAACCACCACTGTCGATTAATGGGTACATAAATCACTCAAGATATGTGTATAATTTTTAAAATGTCTCAAAAATGGTCTTAAAGACCACTTTTTTTACGTTTTTGGTATTAACGGTTTTTTTACGCAATTCTGCGATGACGTCACGTTGGGGAGAAGTGAAGGAAGCCTCAGCCAGAGCCATAGAGATAGATGAGACATTTATTGCTGTTTAATACTTACATATACAATTTGGAAATCATATATACATCGTAGGAAATATATAATGTGTTATACTGCAAAGTTACCATGATAATTATTATTTATGATATCTGTGGAGATAAATAAAACTACGCAAATCTGCTGATTTGATCCATTCATGTCCTGACCACCAGGCTAGAGATATTTAAACATCCTTAATCCACACTTACTAGTCTATCAAATAATATCTCAAATATATTGTTTTGTGAAATAAAAGGATGCTTTGTTATATTGTTTATGCGATAACGAATCACACGATCATTTTATACGCAGCAGCAGTCAGCAGCTGCAGCACACTCGGATCCGACCGCATACATACTGTAATAAACAGGCGTTCGGCGGCTTTTTACATCACGACAGACTATGCCATTTGAGGAGGAACCGCTCATTGATCACCGTATTTTTATAAATCCTGTACATGTTTGGACCTGCCGAACAGGTTGAGGACTTTCATATACTTTGTTTAGCAGAGAGGTTGAGCAGTTTGACCAGCGGGCTGCGGGAACCGGCGCACATCACGCCGCCAGACTGTGTTAACTCGAAATGTATAACTATTATCAGATCGACCCACTGAGAAAGTCCCGACTCTCTCGATTGCCATTCCGCTACTGGTTGTAAGAAAGTGAGTGCGTTTGGGTCGCTGGTCCCCGCGAACAGATGTGACGTGCCTCACTCACCTTCCTGGATTAGAGACATGCTGCCAAAACCGTTTGTGCTGAAGATCGCATAAAGTTACACCCATTTCAGGCAGGATCATCCCCCTCAAGCCAGCATGCACGAGTATGTTAATTGTTTGTTTACTTTCTACACGAAGATATGCTAACGTTATGCTATCTGGCTGTCTGTCTGCCTATCTCTCTATACTAGCCTATCTATCTGTCTGTCTGTCTATCTGTCTATCTATCTGTCTGTCTGTCTATCTATCTATCTATCTATCTATCTATCTATCTATCTATCTATCTATCTATCTATCTATCTATCTATCTATCTATAATCTGCGCTATCAGAACTGTACTTTACTCGTCTTTCTATAGTCATTCTCAATGGTCTCAAGGCGGCTTTGGTAAATTCTCTCCCCAGCGTGACGTCATACAGTGCGTTGTGGGGGAAAGGAGAATCATTGCAAACCGCTGTACTTTTTCATACTTTTTCGGGTTTTGTGATACCCAACAACATAAAATACAATGGATAACAGTTTAAATGTTTATTATCAACAAGCAAATTGCACAAATTCGTTGAAAAATTTTACCTGCAAATCGCCCTTTAAAAGGTTAAATACCAAGAAATCCTCTGATCCTGATGGGTTGGATCCATACTTTTTTTTTATATAGCAGCTGAATATATTGCAGAAACTTTGATGCACATTTTTTATTTGACTATAGAAACTGGATTAATATGTATTGTAAGGAAGTCAGCATATCACTCCTTTATAGATCTAATCCAAATAACTATAGCCCATTATCTAAGCTTTAGCCAAGATCTTGGAATTGAATTTAAACCTTTATTGCCCCGAAGGGAATTTGTTCTGCACTCAAGGAAGCCACATTAACAAACATCCAACGACATTGCAAACATTAAAAAACAAAACATAAACAACACAAGACAACAATAATAGCAATAATAATGGCATACAATAAGTTCAATATCTAAATAAATCGATAGCTAATTAAAAATGTCTAATTAAAAATGTCTATAAAAAATTATTTTTTGTGCCTCTGTCTGATCTGTTCAGTAACTGAATGCTCCTCGGTACAAATGATGTAATGGCACGTTTCGTTTTTGTTGATGGCATTCGAAATCTACAGAGGGGAGTAAGAAGAACTCTAAGAAAAGTGGGTGGGATGGATCATCCAATATCCTCAATGCCAGATTGAGGGTATACTGGTCTGTAAGATTGGAGATGGTTTTAACATCGGATCCAGTAATTTGGTCGGATCCAGGAAGGGCTTATAAGTAACCCTTTGAAAGTATATTTAGAGTCAAGAAATATAAAAAATGATTTCATAAGTGCTATTGATTTTAAGGAATATTGTATTGCATTGTTTTTAAATCTTTGAAAGGTGTTTGATACAGTTGATCACTATATTCTGACGCAGAGATTGGTGGATATTGGAATGTCTCCAAATGCTGTTAAATGGTTTGGCAACTATTTAAGTGGCCAAACACATAGGGCCCTATCTTGCACCCAGCGCAATTGACTTTGTCAGTGACGCATGTATCATTCGTATTTTGCGCCGGCGCACAGCGGGGTTTTTCCCTCCACAGATGCACGTCAGCAAACTAGGGAATGAACTTGCGCTCCCTGGGCGGTTCAGCGCAAAAAGGAGGCGTGTTGCGGCGCAAACCATCTCTTATGCTATTTTGCAGTTTCAAAAAACAATTGCGCTACTAACCAAAAAAAACTAGTCTAAAGTCAGTGGCGCGTTGCGCGTGGTTCATTATGCTATTTTAAGGGCGCATGCTTGACCATAATGTATAGCGTGCACAACGCGCATACACTTTGCTTATCTAATCTACACAGATGCAACAGTTATTTTTGCAAATCATAAATTGTTACACTTAAAAATATTAATACACGAGATAAGGGGAATCATAGTGGTGAGCATTGTGGTGATATTTTTTATTTATTCTCATGCAAATAACGATTAAAATATTTTCATAACTTTGTTGTGTGGCTGTATTACGTTTATTTTATGTAAATAATAGTTAAAATGTTTTCATAAGAAACCTTAATGTATATGAACTTGATTTGTAAGAGTACGTTGGGGTTGGACCTTGCTTGCGTTTCTTGGGTCCGATTTCAAAGCCCCCAAACCCTTTCAGCGGTGAGGGTGGACGCAGCGATGTCCTCTGCTGGCGTCAAGTCCTGAGGCAGATCCACCTCCCGTTACACGGCGTGCCCGATTTATGCTGGCAAGCGTGGGATTCCCCCGTACAAGGACGTCGGTCTCCTCGGCTGTGAACCGCTCCTGGCGTGCGCCTGGTAAATCCGTCATAATAATAGCAACCCGCCATGGAACTTGCGCCCTTGCGTTTAAAGGGAATGTTGGCTAGCGTTCTGATTGGTTTATTTGACGTTACGCCCAAACCACACCTATGAATAATGAACCTACTTCAGACCAACCCCTTATTGATTTGCGCCCGGCGCAAGAGTTATTTATCACGCCGGGAAAATAGCAACAGCGCCCAAGATCCGCCCACAAACTCACTTGCGCGTTGCGCTTCGCACTTGCGTTTCAGATCGTTAAAATAGAGCCCAAAGTGTTTTTTTATTATTATATAAATGACTTAATATAACAACTGCAAAGTATCATTTTTATGCAGATGACACAGTTTTCTGCCTTATTCTTAACAAATGCCTTGGCTTAGAAGATCTGCAAATGCTTTTAACATTATTCAGAAGAATCTTTAACATTTGAGTATCAGTCTCTATATATATATCTTGGTTTCCTTTTAAAGGAAAACTTGTCCTTCAAGCAACATACATTATAGATTGTTTGACAAAAAAACTTAAAGCTTGTTTTTATTATAGAAACAAAGGCTGTATCTCTTTTAGTGTGAGAAAAACAACCATACAAGCAACTTTTCTGTCAACGCTGGATTAAGGGGATCATTTATATGTGCATGCAAATCAATCTTCATTGAAAATGCTGAATTCAGTATATCATACAGCATTAAGATTTGTACCTAATTCAAGTTTTCGTACTCATCATGGTAGTTTACGAGAGTGTTGGTTGGCTATCCTTGCAAAATCTCAGGCTGAAGCATTGGCATACTTTTCTCTTTAAGGTCATTCTGCACAAACTCCCTACTTACTTATTTATCTATATTCTCTTTTGATTCTAAAAGTTACTTCCAGGGAAGTTAATCTTTGATCACATGGGCTAATCATACAGTATTACATCCCATGAACATGAACTGTTTTTGGTGAAAGTGCTTTAAAAGTTTTTGCACCGTTATCTTGGTATATTTTGCAGAAGCAGATAAAATTTAATTATTTACCAACAATGAGTTAGGGTCAGGATTTATAATAAGGATAAATGACTTTCTGAGTACCTAATGCACATGTGCTGTTACTGACCACTGTTGCTCATTTTGTTAAGGTGATGTTAAATTGTTAATTGCTTTTTCTTTTTTGTGTTAAATGTTGTTGTTTTTGTTATTTTGTTTTCATTGTATAGTTTAACTATGGAACTATTATTCTGCTTTCTTGGCCAGGACTCCCTTGAAAAAAAGATTTTGATTTATATATATATATATATATATATATATATATATATATATATATATATATATATATATATATGAAGAGTTTGGTTCCAAAATGCAATAAATGCCAATTTTGAAAAAAATGAGTTACTGCCACAATAAGTATTGTATCAGGTCAGTATTTAAAAGTAAATTCTTAATTTTACGCAAAATCCAATATCCGCTGTGTTATTCTGTCATCTTTTCTCCCTTTTTTCCCAAAACGCGATAAACGCCACTCCTCCTTTTCAACAGAATGCAATAAATCCGCACAAACAATGGCGGCGCATTAAGTACACAGAGTCCTAGTTTTCCTCATCTACTTTGTACTTCGTGATCAACAAACAAACAAAAACAAAATATTACTTTAATGGCATTGATAAACCTGTGCTGGTTTTCTGTAACGGTAAAGAAACGTAAGCCATCAACATCTAATAATTTCCGCGAGAGGCACTCGGGAGACGGGTGCTTGTTCTCCCGACAGCATCAAGCTCTCTCATGCTAACACATTGACCCCAGGGGATCTTATGAAAAACTTTCCATAATTTTACTCAAAGTCAATGAAAATCGAGCAGGACCAAAACATTTTACAGCTGATCGCTGTGAAAAATGTTAAGCGACGATGTCCCAAGTATAACCGCAGCAATGACAGTGTTCTTAATATCACAAAGGAAGTGTTTTGATTAATGACATTAATGTTTATTTTTTTTATCAGTGTATAACACTAGTCAACTAAATGAATATAAAATGGCAAAGATGAATGCACATTTATATAGGCTATTGATTCAATAGATTTATAGCATTTTGAAAAAAACTTGTCATGGATTTATTGCATTTTGTGGAAAAAATTATCTGTTTTTATAATAAATCTTTGAAAATCGAGTTATGGATTTTAATTTGTTATGTTTTTATAACCTAAAGATGCTATGTGAAAGTTTGTACCAGAAAATAGTGGTTTTCATCTTGTCACTTTCTTGGTATAGAAAACACGTTTTTACCGAAATTTATCAAAATGGATATATTGCGTTTTGGAACCAAACTCTTCATATATATATATATATATATATATATATATATATATATATATATATATATATATATATATATATATATATATATATTGCTGTATGGGTTATAGGATAAAAAATTTATTTGTTGCCTCTGAAATACATTTTGAAATATATGTTAATATATGAAGGTTTAAACTCAACATATTTTCAAATTCACAAAAATATAGTTAATTAAACTTTACTTTCTACCGAATGTATTTAGCATATATTTAAAAGACATGTATTTTTTTGGCCGTATGGGGTTGCCTGCTGTGTTTAAATGGTCTTTTAGGAAACAAGTCTCATCAGCTGGAGAATAAATGACCGTCAGTATGTGTTATTATCTTCCTCATCAGGCCGACCTCCTTTACTCTGTCCTCATGATAGTAAAAGACATAAAACGATGAAAAATGGCTTTGTATGTTGAATCTCCTGAGGTTTAAACACCATAACATCCACTGGATGAGAGTAAAGAGCAAGAGATTGTGTGTGTGTGTGTGTGTGTGTGTGTGTGTGTGTGTGTGTGAGTGCATGCGTGCGCGTGTGCGTGTGTGTGTGTGTGTGTGTGTGTGTGTGTGTGTGTGTTGGGACTCCTCCTGGATGATTCACCAGCTTTCAAAGGCAGCTTCACAGTTTTCATGCAATAGAAGTGAATATTAAATCCTGTCTCTCTATGGAAGTCTCTTTTGCTTTGAGAGACGTCATAGAGACAGACAGACAGTAATAACCTCTGAGAGATCAGAAACGCCTGGGGTTTCCCACAGAGAGACATCAGCTTATCACGTAACTCATGTCAACATTCATAAGCAGCAGAAACACACAGCTTTACAAACCTAGACAAATGCTTATGATGTGAAATACTGGACATATAAAACATGTTCTTCTGTATTTCAGCATCACTGTGGTTAAATTGAACACATGGCAGGACTGTGACTGGGATGTACGGTTGCTTAGTAACTACTGGTTTTATTACCAGATAGAAGGTTTCCAAAGAGAAACCCCAAGGTTCCACCAGAACAGTTTTGGAAATGTTATGTAACACCAATATAAGGATCTCATTGTCTTCTCAATCCATGTACATTTATCACTCACTGCAATTTCCTTCATGTTGTACTTTTCCACCCCTTTGCATTTGCAACCCTAAAGGTGGTACAATATGGCGAGCTGTCAGTTCTCATTGGTTCTTTTGTGTCACGTGACGAAACAGACATAAGACAACACAAGTCACAAGATTTGACAGATGACATCAAAGTACTGCGAGAACGATTCAAGAAATGTTACGGAGGAATCTGCGGTGGATTCGCTCTCGCTGTACTGTGATGTCATCGGCCTGTCTTTTCTTGCAGCGCCACATGAAGTCAAACACACCTAATGCCGGAAGAGCCAGGATCTTATTTAATATAACTGTAAATGTGTTCATATCTACACCCAGGATAGATTGAGGGAGAGTAAAATGATGTGAACTAATCTTTAAGTACTGTAGTTTATTTGTTTTAAATCTGTCAAATATTCATTTGGTGTAAATTGTTAAATGACATCCACAGCTTCTAGGTTCCAATGGGTTCCTTTAGGGGTTTAGGCTAAAACAGATGTTTCACTCTGATATTTAACCTAAATCTTTACAATCAATTCTGATTATAAAGTGAAACTGGGACACAACAAATCAAACCTCTCATCTGAAAACTGAACATGTGAATATTAAAGAGATCACTGCTTGTCAAAGATGTAACACCATACATAAAACTGTTTGTGTACTCATCTGAATGTTTATGTTGGACACTAAAGGTTTTCTCTGGCCGGATTATAGCCCACACCTTTTTTCATCGATTCTTAATTTTTTTTTATGTCCTGTAACACGAAGCAATGGTGCCGTGATGCCCTGGTTGAGTTTGTGTAAGAAATCATTTTTACTGAGTATTTGTAGAACGAAGACATTTAGTCAGTAATGTAAAGTTTGTCATAAGTATTATTAAGTCAATGCACAGTGTGTTTATGTAATAATCACACATACAGTACATCTGCTCATTCACTTCTATTGAGGGCTTTGCCATCAAGTGTATTTACTAGAATCAGATCAGAGGTGCTGTGATTGGCTGTACAGTTAGTGATGCTCATGTGACACAACTGTTTGTTTACACAGTCAAATCATTTCTTTCTGTTACTGAAAGACTTCAGATCAAGAATATCTGGATGATATGTGTGCGTGCGTGTGCGTGTGCGTGTGCGCGTGTGCGTGTGTGTGTGCGTGTGTGTGTATGTGTGTGTGTGTGTGTGTGTGTGTGCATGCGTTTGTGTGTGTGTGTGTGTGTGTGTGTGTATAGATCCTAGAGAAAAATCTCTCAGCTTGTTGCAGTCAGATGTGTTTAGTTCAGCTACAATAGATTTGAATCCTAAAGTTCATCTCATCAGAATAAATATCAACTGAATCGATGTTTTTTTTTTTTTGGTTCAGTAGAACCAGCGCCCTTAGACATCTGTCTGAGATGAGACTAACACAGGAGTCTTGTAAGGATGAGTTTGGTTTTGGAAAGGATCAGATGTGATTGTTCGGGTGGTTTCTGTGACCCACAAACCAAATCCTTTTGTGAATTTAAAACAAAGACGTTTCTTTTAACTTTGCTGGAGCCGTCCCTTGAGGAAAACTGTGACAACAATGAATAAAGCTGCTAAATATACGAGAGTTATGGGGATAAACGCTTGCTCTGCAAATCGACTTTGAATTCATAACCGTGAGCGTACAGTACGGTATATAAAAAAGCTCCTTCTCAATCTATCAGACATACGAGACTGTTAAAGCCCAGAGAGCAATGTGACTTATATAAGATGTTAGACTGTAAATGTTTATGGGATATTTTAATATCAATCAGTGTTGAGTCTGTTTAACTCAAGTACAGTAGTTTTAAAGGATGATAACTGTAAATCACACATATTCAGAATGAATATTTAAAGGAACACGCTCAGATTTGGGGAATTTAGCTTATTCACCGTATCCCCTAAAGTTAGATAAGTCTATACATACCTTTCTCATCTCTGTGCGTGTTGTAACTCTGTCTGACGCAGCTCCCGCTAGCTTAGCTTAGCACAAAGACTGGAAGTAAATGGCTCCGGCTAGCAAACTGCTCCCAATAAGTGACAAAATAACACAAACATTTTCCTATTTATGTGTTGTGATTTGTATAGTCACACCGTGTACAAATAACAAGGTGATATGAGACACAGCCATCTTTTAACAGTATACATACTGGGAACTATATTCTCTGAAGACGAAGCACTGCTATGGGCGAAGTGATTTGCTCGCTGCACCCGAGAAGCCCCCTGATGAGGAGCAGAGAGTTCGGTCAGAGTTGTGCAAATCACTCCGCCCATGTAGCAGTGCTTCTTTAAAGTCGTTTGTTTTATCCTCTCTAGATGCTCACAGGACATTTGACAGAAGCAGAACATTTATTAGGTCAGCTTGATAGACACAAGATTATTTATAACTAATGATGTCTCACTTTGTAATGTTTAGATTTTATGTTACAGAAAAAAACTTTCACATGACTAAACTTAATATTTATAACTCTAAATGAATGAAAGTGTTAAATAAAGATGACATACAGTCGCTGTGACAGCACATAGATAAAGCAGCAGGTTGTGAAGTTTATCAACAGAACTTTAAAGACTTTACTTTACATCACATGTAGGATACAGTCATGAATATTAAACCAACTAGACATTTTCTCTTAATGGTCTTCAGTGAAGAACTGTGCAAGGTCAGAGTTTAAAGACTGTTCTCAGACCTGTGACTGAACCTCTATTAATGATTAACTCTGATGTCCCACTGGACTGAGATCTGTGCTTGTGTGAGGAATAATAACTGAATGACATTGATCTGAGTTTAATTCATCTGTTTAAAGTTAAAGTCTGACAGTCTCTAGTAGTGTGTCTTAAAGCGACAGTTCACACAAAAATAAACATTCTGTCATCATTTATTCACTCTCATGTTATTACAAACCTCATGAGCCCCATTCACTTCAATAGTAGGACAAAGAATAGACCTAAATGGGGCCTCTGATCAGTTTGATTACAAACATTCCTCAAATCTATATATTGTTATCAGAACAAAGACATTTACAGGTTTGTAACTACATGATGAGAACATTTCAATTTTTGGGTGAACTATCCCTTTAACACGAGTTCATCTTTCTGATTTAAGTCTTGATTCACCTTCACAAAGCTCTGCACATCACGTCTGATCTTCAGAAACCTTTATGGTATTGTGTTTAGTTTTTTTTTTATCATTTACTAGATAAAGTATTTCATTGTTTTAATGATACATTGTAAAACCTTAAAAACCTTTCTGTTGTGATGTTAATAACGCTCTTTTGATCTCTTTGTTTTTATTTGGTAAATCTGCTGTAGTTAGATCTTTTTTTTTTAAATGTCTTGTTTGGTTGTCTGTTGCAGTAGTTCTCTTGACCTGTGTTGTAATTTACAGTTAAGTCAGGCATTAAAAATGTTAATTTGAAGAACTGTTGTGTCAATACTGAGGATAAATGTGTTTGGACTCAAAGGTCAAATCTACAGATTCACTCTTCAGAAATCAAATATTCAGTTCTTCTTGTTCATATCTGTTGTTGGGCTTTTGTTTTTGTTTTTAGTTTGCTCTCTAGTTTATGAAGTGGCACTAAGTCAGCAAACTTTGGTAAACTCTTAATGTTAAGATCAAATGCCCTGCTGAAAAAAATTGCATCAAACCAGCATGGTCCAGCATGGGAATTATGGTCACCAGCATACCAGCAAGATCAGCATATGTTGTGTTTGGGTGCTGGTATGCTGGTGACCACCAGCTAAACCAGCAGCAAACCAGCATAGACCAGCATAATTCCCATGCTGGACCATGCTGGTTTGATGCTGTTTTTTTCAGCAGGTCATGGTTTGTGAATACGGGCCCTGATGTCAAATATCAGATTTAGTTTAGACTTTGTTTTGACGTAAACTTTGGCTTTTTTGCTCTTTGTGTTGTATTCAGAGCCGTTGGTCATCAGTCTGATATCTCAGTGACACTTCACCTTCACATGATCATTGTGTTCAGATTTAAAGATTTTATCTGGTTATTGTTCGCACAGTAAAGAGACCATAGAGCATGTCTTTCATAAAAGAAAAGTAAAATCAATGAATAATTTCTGTCTGTCTCTCTCTCCGTCTCGTGCAGGTGTGTATCGTACAGAAGCGGGACACAGAGAAGATGTTTGCTATGAAGTATATGAACAAACAGCAGTGCATTGAGCGGGATGAAGTGCGAAACGTCTTCAGAGAGCTGGAGATCTTACAGGAGATTGAACATATGTTTTTAGTCAATCTATGGTGATTATTCTCTTTTACTTCATCATCTTATTGTCTTACACACATGTACCCTGAAACACTGTGACGTCATGCAGTTGTTGTGTAGATTCAGTCAACAATGTCATTTGTGTTCTCATGGACTAACACAACAGATGTTCGGCAGAGTCTCCTTCATATAATGAACCCAGACAGTGATCAGCGGCTGTCACGCTCCAAAAATGACAAAAACAACAGTGTGTCAATAAAAGTAATATCAGTGTCAGAAATACTTCATATATCTACTAAAGTTGTGTGATAAACAAACACAAATAAAAACTTGCATTATAGTTCAAAGTTACAGAGGACTGCTGCTTTAAAACATGACAGCCTCTGGTCGACTGTTTGTTAAGCAGCATAAAGATTCTGATGAAGAGCTTTAGTAAATATGACTGACATGATGGTGGACTCTGGTGAACAAGCGCTTGTTAAATTTTCTTCAGTGACAGTAACAGTCGTAATCTTTTCAATGCACCAGCTCAACCCGAAACAAGATAATCCACTAAGCCATCATCTGATGTGTGTGCGCGTGTGCGTGTAGATGTCATGATTGTTTATATCTTGAGGTGAGCGAGCAAATATCTTTAAGGGAAAGAGTAATGTTTTCAATAAAACACATGAGCATCTCCATCGTCTTTTTACTCTCAGGTCTGTTTCCATAGAAACGCTTCATCACCTCTGAGTCTGTGTGACACAAACACACACTTCATTATTTTGTCAGATGTGCACTAGTGTGTGTCCTGTTAATGTGATTAGTTGTGGCGCTCTGTGCTTTATTTAATGATAATGTGTGTAGTAATCGGTTCTTATGTTTAGTCAATCAGCAGTGACTGTTCATGAGGAAAATATCAAGAGGTGAAAAGTGATCTGATATTTATGGTTTAAAATTCATTTCTCATCCCATTCACCTCAGTTCCCAACCATAACATTGGAGCTGTCTATATGTTTACTTCTCTGAGGCAAGTTAATAACTTATATTCAAATCATAATAATGACCAGGGTTCTAAATTAACTTTTTTGACCACCAGCCAAAGTGGCTGGTAACTTTCTAAAGTTACCAGCCAATCAGCATTTCCACTAGCCAAATTTTTTCCGGTGAAAATAAGAGAAATTATGAGTGCCACTGAATGCAACAATGATTTGTTTTTTTTCTTTCGCGTGCATGAGACAATCCTGACAAAACATGACAACATTTTTGTGATGAAACATAAGATTTCTTCATTTCTCTGTCGATAGACATAAAGCTTTACTGGGGCACAGGCCCCCCATTTTTTGCTGACTTTTTTGAAAGCCTGCTGTGTGCAAGTATACAATGTCCTTTGCTTAACCCACTATTCTACAGTGCAACAGTTACTGTGAAAGATTTATATGTATTTAATAATATTTAAGTATAATCTTCATCATACCTAACATTATTAACATGTTTGGAGGCATACATGGCAGAAAATGTTTGTTGATGATGACAGCAGAGAAATATTTTCTACATTATACAATGATAGCAATGATTAATAACTTATTTTTACAAGAATATTTTAAGAAACCAGTCATTTTATGACTGCTATACTAAATAATCTCAATCACAGTTACTGCTAACTGTTATGTAAGTTAGTGTCCTAGAGTTAAATATTAGTAAACTAAATATTAATTTCATATCTGCAAATACAGAACAGTATAACACATACATCTGTGGATTTTCTCAGCAACAATGCAATCCTATAGACTTGACAAAAGGTTTTCCTGAGATTTTTCCTCTAATGTTTGAGACCTGACAGAGTGAGGATGTAGTTTGTCTTACCTCCCTTAATCTCATCATCTTTCCTTTCTGCTTCCCTTTCCCTGCTTTGCAAAAAAAACATTTCTGATGTCCATCTACAGAAGCCAATAATGATCGAGTAAAAATAAGATTAGCATTATGATTTAGAAACTTACTTCTCGTCATGTTTTCATAATTACTCATTCACGTGGCGTCCCCTTTTGGATGCAGATGCGCGCGCGGAGGAACGCAAAGACGCGCGTGGACATGGATACATGCATGCACACGTCCGTGCGACTGCTTCGTCGCTTTACAAGCGTAAATTGGTTAACTACATTGCATATAGATCTGTTTTTGCCGCTATTTTCTTTGTTAAGGAATACACTAGTTAACTGCTAAAATTTAAACTTGAGATTTACACATGGGCACAAAAGATTTACACTGGATCACATGCCCCAGTAAAGGGGTGTGGCGACACCGCTGTCTTTTAGTCTATCCTCCCTGCTCTGCCCGTTCGTTCTCCATGGTTTCTCGCGCTGGTTTCGCTGCAAACTGCGCGCAGCCAATTGGCGTATAAACATCATCACGTATTACGGCACAGTGTTCATGGGAAATGTCCTGCCAGAGGGATAAATGACCGAGAACGAAGGTTTATGTATCTTGCATGCAATGCCTCATGCATCACCGGCCAAACTGGCTAGTAAGTTTTTGTTAACACCCGCCAAAATGAATTTTAACCCGCATTTGCCGGGTTGGCGGGTGTTAATTTAGAACCCTGATAATGACAGTCCAGTCCAGTCAGTGAATGAAGTCTGTTTGTGTCTTGAGTCTTTTCATCAGCGCGAGTGAGGCGGTAGTCAACCCAAACAAAAGTGAATTTATAAATATGATCTGTCATCATTTAGTGTTGACACTGAGCATATGCAAGAAAACCTCATTGATTCAGACAGATGTTCAGGTGTCCACAGGAGAAATAATAACACTCAGAGAAAGAGATGACAGTTTGTGAGATAAAAACATCTGGACTTTTTCTGTGAGAGAGATAATCAGGTAGTTTTTGACTCAAGAATCAATCACATTTACCTCATTATATATCTGCTTCAGCGGGTGGGAGGACAGAACCCATCCTCAGATGATCCGACTGAACAAATGATCTGTCAGACGCTTCGGGATCTTCTCAAGTTTTCCACAGCGTCAGTGTTAAACAGTGACATTGTGATCACAGTCTTATTTATGTAGTATAAGTCTAACAACAACAATGACGTCAGGGTTTTTCGTTTTGCCCTACAGTACAGTACAGGTGTTGTTTGTAATGGGGAGTTTTTGAGTCTCGATTGTTTGCCATTTACATGATGATATGAAAGACACAGAGAGAAGTGTAGGAGAGTCTGAAATTCATTGAATGTTGTTTTCTGAAAGTGACCAAATTAAGAGCAAATATAATCACGACTCTGTTTATGAAGAGGTTGTAAGCTGTAGTTTGGGAGGTTTTGTTTCTGTCTAAAGGAGACAATTGAATATCATCCCGTAACCAGTCAGAACACTAGAAAATAGTGTGTGTGTCTCTGTGTGTTTCTGTGTGTCTGGCTTTGTAAATCTTTGTAATTTCTTGTTATAACCTGAAGTGAGAATATAGATGATGCTTTGACATTGGAAACTCTGAATTTCTTTTGATTTAAGGCAAGAGGAGTATTTTTTTTATCTTTTCTTTCATGTTTTCTCACTGGCTGAGCTTTGAAGATGTTGCATCATTATAAAAGGATCATTGTGGTCCTGATGCAGGAGAGAAAGTTGATATTCACCTCACACAGACTCTTAAAACACTGAAAATGTCAAGTATGCAGAAAGTTTGCTGTGTCTGTTTACTTCTGAGTTATGACAGAAAGTCTGAGCATGTGTTGAAACAGCTGATGATATGCCTTATAAATCCCTCACAACAGATAGAAATGTTTTAATGAGAAATGTATTTTTTCTGCTTATCTGACTGTGAGGCAAATGAAAGCTCTTCCTTGTTTCTCTACAGGATTTAATGAATGAATGAATGAATGAATGAGCAACCACTGAGATCTAACGTCTGACTTTTGACATTTTATGAAATTTGAGGAGATTGAGAGTTAAATGATGACGTTTGCTCTTTTTCCCTATTGAGATTTGTACTGAAGTACGAAAATATTTGCATCTGTGTTTTTGTTTACATGTTAAGTACAGAGGTAGTTATGATTTATTAGATTCTTCTTCCTATTCTCAGTTTTCCTTTCATTATCATATAAAAGCTTTTTGTCTTTCCGTGACATTTGTCCAGTTGTTCTCTTATTCACTGAACTCTTAATGTGATGTCACGCTTGATCCTTTCAAACATTTATAAATCTCTCTGCTGTAGAGGACAAATCTACACTTGAGTTCTGCTGAAACTTTCTGTCCTTCATCTTTACAGTCCAGTGAAGTTCATTCAGGATGTTAGTTGTGAAGTTCACCTTGTGAAATAAGGCCAGCGATGAGTCTTTGGCTTCAGGACAAAGGAGAACAGCATTGCCACACATTCATGAAGAATACACAAAGGAATAAAGCAAACCGTGTGTGTTTAACATTGATTTGTGTAGCTGGGTGTTCACACTTTTATTTAGGCCACTGCGAAGTTTTTGACAAAATGTTGTGCGTTGAGCTGTCTCTCTCTCTCTCTCTCTCTCTCTCTCTCTCTCTCTCTCTCTCTCTCTCTCTCTCTCTCTCTCAATGTCTCTATCTCTCTCTTTCTCTCTCTCTCTCTCTCTGTTTCCCTCATCTCATTTGTCATCATAGCCTGGTTATTTCAGCCTCTCGGACTCTTTCCAGTCTGCTAACCTTCTTCTTCGTCCTGTACTCTGATCTCAGATCAGGTTCTGTCTCTTTCAGGCCTGGCTCACGGTCAGCTTTTTTAAACAGGTCTGCATCTGGATTCATGTTTTGTTTTAAAGGGGGGTCTTACAGAGCTCTGTGAAATACTTGAATTTTGAAGGGTCAATGGTGTGTGTGTGTGTGTGTGTGTGTGTGTGTGTGTGTTATTTTCTCCAAAGGTGTCAAAACATGTAAATTGTGTTGTTAATCCACAAATGTTTTCTAAGTGTCCTACAGTGTCTGTGTTCTCTGATTTAAACGCCACCAGGCCTGATATTATAATCATTGATGAGCAAAAAGAGGATGTGTTCATCCTGGAAGTAGGCTGCTGTTTTGATTCATGCCTAGAGGAGGCTTACTTAACAAAGCTAGTAAAATATCAACCTCTTGTACAGCGAATAACTGGCCTTGGCTATAAATGTCAATACTTGGTATTCATTTTTGGCAGCCTGGGGCATGTGCACAGGCTGGTCATTAGGGGGTTCAGGATAGTTGGCTTTACAAAAGCAAGGGCAAAGCAAATGGCTAAATATTGCTCAATATCCTCCATCATTGGAAGTCGTCATATATGGAGAAGAAGGTGTTGTGTGTATCCATAAATCTGCTGTTTAAATTGTCATTAGATTTACACTGGTGGATCTGGTCTCAGCAATGTTTTGTATCTGTAACATTTATGTCCTTATGTATATGTATTATAAATTGTGGACTTAAATAAAGTAGTTAAATGTGTGTGTGTGTGTGTGTGTGTGTGTGTGTGTGTGTGTGTGTGTGTGTGTGTGTGTGTGTGTGTGTGTGTGTGTGTGTGTGTGTGTGTGTGTGTGTGTGTGTGTGTGTGTGTGTGTGTGTGTGTGTGTGTGTTTGTGCATGTGTGCGTGTAATCGTGTTAAGATAGCTGCATAGTCTCTCTATTTCTTTATTTCAGAGTTGAAGCATCATCTCAAGCACCTCAGTGATGTCCTTATGTGTTCATTTTCTCTCGTGTGATCCTTTGATCTTTACTAAGAGTCTGATGGAGCGGTGTGAATATGATGTTGTCTTTGTTAAGAGTGGATGGAGTGCTGATATCTATAATAGATGTGATGATGGACTCTCTGCAGTCACGTCCTCATACTGAAGGAAACACACACAGAGATGAGACAGAGAGACTTCTCACATCATCTGAGAATGAGAAACAAACAGATATATTCACTGTGAACAACAGCTGAGGTGTCGAGAAGATCTGTGAAACTCTACTGACCTGAGATCAGATCCCACAGATCAGTCACATTCCATCATAGTTGGATCTTTAGAGTCTATTTAGTACATTTAACAGTCTGCAAGTAAATATCCCATCCTTCATGAATTGTGTGATGTTTGTCTACAGTGCATTCAGTCCTAAACTGTGTGATGTTGCAGCCAGAAACTTTGTTCTTCAGTGAAAACAAAAGAAAAAAATCTGAACTATCACATTGTCATAAGTATTCAGACCTTTTACTCAGTATTTACTCAGTTGAAGCAGCCATTACAGTTTTTGGGTTATGACACAGTAAGCTTTGGACATTTGGATTTGGGAATTTTCTGTCATTTTTTCCCCCTCTCAAGCTCAGTCAGGTTGAATGTGGAGCGTCGTTTTCAGGTCTCTTTAGAGATGTTTGATAGGGTTTAAGTCAGGCCACTGGCTTGTGACCCTAAGCCACTCATTTGTTGTCTTGGCTGCGTTTTTTGTTCTTTGAACCTTTAGCCCAGTCTGAAAATTCAGGTAAATTTCCTTCAGGATATCTCTGTCTGTTCTAGTGCTTGCCTCTTTTATTGATTGTAAAGCTGATGATGCAGGGGTCTGGCATCTGCCGTACATCCATGACCTTCTCATACATCATGAAAGATTTCTGTGAAGTCTCTAATAATGAAAAGGTCACACATTCACTATTAATGTCTGTTAGTTGTAATCGATGAGAAGGATGATGTGTGTTTGTTTGATGGTCTCAGGTACTCATTCCAGGATGAGGAGGACATGTTCATGGTGGTTGACCTGCTGTTAGGTGGAGACCTGCGTTACCATCTTCAGCAGAACGTCCCATTCACTGAGGAAGCTGTAAAACTCTACCTGTGTGAGATGACCCTGGCGCTGGATTACCTGCGGAGTCAGAACATCATACACAGGTGCGTACTCGCACTTAACACGCAGGTGCACGCTCCCATGTTGCAAGATTATGATTACAGTTAAGAGTTTTGTACACTTGTTTGTTTGTCAGTGTGTTTATTATCAGAACTGTATGTACAAGTCTGTAATTGTCTTTCTTACATTGATGTACTTTGTGTTCAGAGGTCAGATCAGCTCAATGCAGAGCCTCCACTGGGTCCTGATCTAAGATCAGCTAATTGAGGCTGTCTGTACACAGCACCAGTACATTATGGATACGGTGCATGTGTGTGTGTGTGTGTGTGTGTGTGTGTGTGTGTGTGTGTGTGTGTGCGTGTGTACACAACTCATCACCCGCAGTGATTAGTTTTTGTGTAGTTGTGTGACAGCAGATGTCTGTAATGCTCTGTGTATTTGTTTTTGGATCCATCGTGCACACAGAATCAAGAGTAAATCTTCAGTGTTGCTTTATTTCTGTCTGTCTGTGCTATGATGACAGTAAACGTTTGGAGTATGAGTCCACTCATATTGCCCACCGGAGGATTTTAAAAGAACACTTCTCTGTCTGTACTATTATTTACTTGCACTATATTGGGCTGAAGTGTTTCTTAGCAACAGCGTGCAGTGACTATCAGCTGTCTGCAGGGTAAATTAGTTCAAGAGGAGGATTTTCCTTTCTTCGGTGAACGTGTCGATCCGAGAAACTCTCGGCTGATGTGATGTTTGGAGCGGTTTCAGGTAGAATCAGACATCGAAGCCAAACGTCTGTCAGATCATTCAGAGATCAGTTTTACTGTGCGTCATACTGAACTTTAGTGATGAATCAGAATGTAGGTTTACATTGAACGGCTGAAACTACACACAGATATTGAAGAGAAAAGATCACGGCATGTCTTCAGATCATCTCAGATAAATGTTAATGCTCTCCATGTATAAGTCATTTTGGAAAAATGCATCTTCTACATGAATGAATGTAAACAGCTTCATATAAACCCGACTGACGGTGTGCAAAATCTCTCCACGCAGGGACATCAAACCTGACAACATTCTGCTGGATGAACAAGGTGAGTTCAGTCTGTCATCTACATACAGTAGAGTAAAGTATGAGTATGAGCCTGATGTCTCACAGGATACAGAAATAGTTCAAGGAAAAATATAAAGACTCAAGGACTCACTGTTCCACTAAACATCTTTATTATCCCGCTGCTTTCACTCGCTCTATCTGTGACTTTTCTTTTCTCTTTAGATCATTAGATGTCCTGGATTCTTCCCGTGAATCCTTCCCATTCTCTGAATTACTGATATTTGTCCATTAAAGTGTTAAGTGTCTCTCTTTTCTTTAGGTCACGCACATCTGACGGACTTCAACATCGCTACAATAATCAAAGACGGTGAACGAGCCACAGCCCTTGCTGGTACCAAACCATACATGGGTGAGTTTCTTAAAAAACCAAACCCTTCCTCAATTTGATTATTAATGTTGTATTAATACTTCAGATAAACACACTGAGATCATATGATGATGATGATGATGATGATATGAGACACGTGATCTTGTGTGTTTGGTTTCTAAAACAGCTCCAGAGATCTTTCAGTCATTCATGAGCGGGGGATCAGGTTATGCCTTTGAGGTCGACTGGTGGTCGTTGGGTGTGACCATCTTTGAGGTTCTGCGAGGTTGGGTAAGATGATGAAAGATCTGTGCGTTTATGATGCCATCTTTTTATTCATCTTCTGGAATATTTCAGGAACTCAGATGCAAAAGGCACTAAACGTCACTTCTGTCAAAAAAAATTATATTAAAGGGGCCATGACACAAGACTTTTTTAAGATGTCAAATAAATCTTTGGTGTCCCCAGAGTACATATGTAAAGTTTTAGCTAAAATACCAAATAAATAATTTATTATAACATCTTAAAATTGCCACTTTGTAGGTGTGTGCAAGAATGTGCCATTATGGATGTGTCCTTTAAAATGCAAATGAGCAGATGAAGTGCAAACACTGATCACAATGATGGTGGTTTGTTGAAATTAAAACTCAATTGTGCTGTCAATTATTTCTCTCTCTCTGCACTAAATGGCAGTGCTGTGATTGGATAGTGCAGATTAAGGGGTGGTATTATTATAATAAGAGCTCCTTATGACATCATAAGGAGAGCCAAATTTCAACGACCTATTTTTTCATGTGCTTGTAGAGAATGGTTTACCAAAACTAAGTTACTGGGTTGATCTTTTTCACATTTTCTAGGTTGATTAAAGCACTGGAGACCCAATCATAGCACTTAAACATGGAAAAGACAGATTTTCATGCCATGGCCCCTTTAACTGAACACAGATTATATGTTCATTAAATACTTTCACTTCCAATCCCCATAATCCCAGCCTCAGGCCATTCAGATTCGGCTTTTTTGGCAGAATCCATTAAGGGCGCACTTACATTATCCAAACTAAACCATGCCCCAGCGCGATTGTCCTGTCTCCCTACTCCCCCAGATGCAAGCACTCACACTGTACTTTTATCGATCCGAGTCCGTGCGCGCTTTCGTCATTAGGATTTGATTGTTTTGAACAAAGCAGGAAGTAAAGCGCTCTCTTAACACTGGAACCCATCGTAATGATAAGTCTGTGTTTTTTATTCGAAGTCGTTTGGTG
The DNA here is from genome assembly GCF_030506205.2 of Paramisgurnus dabryanus. Classification (NCBI taxonomy): domain Eukaryota; kingdom Metazoa; phylum Chordata; class Actinopteri; order Cypriniformes; family Cobitidae; genus Paramisgurnus; species Paramisgurnus dabryanus. The sequence continues at coordinate 946,824 of NC_133356.1, read as the reverse complement.
TGCAATGACACACAGCCCTCTAAGATGTCATCATATTGATCTGTCACGTGTGCAGCTCGGACATTCACGTAACCACGCTGCGTGCATCAAAAGGTTTTTAAGAAGGCAGATGAAGGTGAGTGGTCATGCAATTGACGTCTCTCTTTTTGAATCGTGCTGAGGAACGATTAGCGATCACACTGCGCCATCCACGCCTGAGCCCAAGTGAACCGCGCTCCAGCTCACCTCTGCAACCCGGCCAGGGCACGATTAACCAAACACGCCGGGAGCGGTGCAGAGGAATCACACTAGTCAAACAAACCCTTTGTAAACATCTTTAAAAATGCTGCCGCTGGCTGGCAACTTTTTTTTTTAAATGCTGGCGGGGGAAAAGTTAAGAGTCTGGAGAAATAAAAATGCTCATTTCTAAGAAAAAACTGAGGGTTTTCCATCTAAGTTCTTCATTTGTTTTCCTATAATAAATGAGCTGTACTTGCACTTCAATTGTCTCCCTGTCTGTCTCTCTCTTTCAGAGGCCGTATGATATCCACAGCAGTAATTCAGTGGAGTCTCTGCTGCAGTTGTTCAGTACAGTCAGTGTTCAGTATAGTTCAACCTGGCACAAAGATCTCATCTCACTGCTGAGGAAGGTGAGCATTTGAAATAAACTAGTATTAGTCTTTTGAGTCTTCAGAAGTGATGACTTAAAAACTCACTAAAAGGAACATAATCAAACACACACTTGATCATGACTTGATCACAGATGCTTTTAAAATCAACCTGGTAACCTTTTTGCCTGACTCTTTATCGACTAGGCCATGAGGACTGTCTGTTGTGTGAGATCTCTGTCATTGTACTGAAACTTTTGGCAAATGTAGCTGATCAGGATGAAATAGAGACAAGAGAGAGAGAACAGTCAGAAAACATGAAGAATAAAAGAGTAATGACAGATGATGAGAATAATACAGACAGATGGATGAGCGTCGCTCTGCATAGAAGATGAGAAGAAGATCAGAAGAAGAAACTGTGTGAAGAGATCTTGAATTCATTTAAAATAAGACTGAACATTCACACAGAATTACAATCTTATCAAATGAGAGGTGCAGAGGATTGTGGGATTGACTAAACAGATTATTTTATAGCTCAAATCTTTATTTTCATTGCTCAGAAGACTTACTGGAGTTTTATTCTCAGATGTTTCTCTTTAAGAAGAAATAATAACAGGTGTTTACCTACAGTAAGAGTACAGGGCTGTAAAATACATCTGGATATAACTTTGATGGGAAATGTTTATGAACTTGTTTACTAGACTCATTTTCACAAGATTAATTATAGATTTTTCTTTTAAATGGAGTTAAGGACATGTGATGGAGAAATGAAGATCATCAAACACACAACAGTCTGATTATAAATAAGCGTTTGTGGTTCAGCGCTCAGGGTTCATGTGAATCAGTTTGATCAATTCTTTGTGTCTGGACTGAGAGGAGACAGTCTGAACCTTTAGAAATAATAGTAGACGACTTTACCCGAAACCATCCACAGATATCGTTTTTCTGACAGATGAGAAGACAGAGAAACGCTGCCTTGTCGCACATTGAGTACAGACAGCTGGCATCATTTCATAAAAACATTACACAATTCATATCAGAAACACTTGAATTATGGACAGACAGAGAAACCGGCTGTCTGTATTTCAGCAGCGCCACCTATGGGTCATTATAGAGAATTATTGGCAGATTTGAATTAGCAATTGGCAGTGATATTATTATTATTTGTGTTTGCATTGTTGCAGTGTTAATGAATCTATAATTCAACATAAAAATTATTCTTGTTAATATTTGTGGTCATACTGTGATCATAAGGGGTTAAAAAATAGTGTTTGCCTCTGTAATCTTTCATTAAAGGGCACATATTATATTTAAGTCTCAGGTGTTTGTGAAGTTTCAATTACATTTTTTTCATATAGTGCTTTTCACCATTTTTTCATTTTTGGAAATTTGGCCAAAACTTTCTGTGTGTTTCAGCAAATGGAATGATTTTTGGTGACAAATCTTATATTTACACACATTTTAAGTAAATGCTTTGAAATTTTTCAAAAACTCAACAACAGGCCTATTTCACAATATGGCGGCTTTGACCGGAAGGGACCCTTTAAAATCTAATAACTTTCTTCAACTCAAAATATCAAAGGTTCATGTTTTCAACTCCTCTCCTCAGATGAACTTCAAAAGGCAAAGACAAATCCTGACGCAGCCTTCATGTTACTGTTCTGTTTTACAGAAAAATACAGACATTTTTACATAAAAGTTTTACATAAAATTTACAGAAATCAAAAAGCTGTTTGTTAAAGCTGTCTCGTGTTGGCTTTAAGGACACATGTGTCTGAATCTAGACTTCTGTGTTGTGTTGTTTTGTTTTGTTTTGTGTGTCTGATGGTTGTGTATATGCTGTAGTTATTGACGGTGAACCCCGAGCATCGTTTCTGTGGTCTGGCTCAGATGCAGACGGCGCTTTATCTCGCTGATGTCAACTGGGATGATGTTTATGAGAAGAAAGTGGAGCCCGGGTTTGTTCCCAATGTGAGAATAACCTGCAAACACACAAACACTCCAAGAGAATATTCAGAATACATGTGGCAATATATGAACATTTGTATTTTAAAGTAAGAAGATCTCTGCGTGCAGTTACTGTCTTATAGCATACTGTAGATTCATGATCTGCTGTTACTCTTCATAACATCCATCCAATCATCTGTTACTGTCTGGAAAACAAACTAGTCATGAGAAAAAGACACCAGGACAAGTGTGTGAGAGTGATAAGAGAGGGTGTGCTTTATTTCTAAGATGTGGTTTCTTTGATTTGTGTGTAACATCAGAAAGGTCGTCTGCACTGTGACCCAACATTTGAACTAGAAGAGATGATCCTGGAGTCTCGTCCTCTACATAAGAAGAAAAAACGATTGGCCAAAAACAGATCCAGGGATAACAGCAAAGATTCTCAGTCTGTGAGTCACCAGAACGTCTCACTCCTCCTGTCCACTTCATCTAATTGCACTTCTGTGTAATGTCTTAAGACATCTTAAAGGTGTTTTACAGATAATAAATCTAAAAGGTAAAATATTAATTGGGTGTTTATGTTGCTCAGAACTCTATAGCTCAGTTATCTGTAAGCGTGACTGACTTGCTGATCAGTTATCAGATCCCAAATGCCTTTTATTAGACATGTTATCCAGCTGTGTGATTCCAGAAATCCAGATCCGTTGCTTTGAACAGCATCTCTCTAATCAGATCAAAGCTAATTGAAATGATTATGAAGTCTGCACAGTTCTGCTGGGTTGCATGTGGGGAGAGTGAACACATCTGAAGATACAGAGAGCTGGGAGATTATTACCTGAATGATTCAATTATCAAGCTTTCAGTGCCTTCTCTTGGAGGAAGTGAGGATATTTTAGGTGTGGATGTGTGCGTGTGTGTGTGTGTGTGTGTGTGCGCGTGTGGTTATGACTGCAGGACTGTTGACTGATTAACATCTTATGTTGTTTGTCTTTGTGTTTGTCGTCATTGCTCTCAGGAGAACGAGTATCTTCAGGAATGCCTTGAAGTCGTCCAGCAAGAGTTTATGATTTTCAACCGTGAAAAGTGAGACATTTAATTAAAGACTGTAGCTCTTTCTCAAAACAGTGAGCTGAATAATTAGATGACATTTTATTAAAGCATCATGTTTAGTATGTACGCAGTAATTTTGTAATTAAGAAATGACTGTAAGGATCCTTAAGTCTGATGTTGACTTGATGAGTTGCTTCCTACAAAGACGCATATGTATGTGTGTGTGTGTGTGTGTGTGAGTCTCTTATTGTTTGTTTCTGTTTATCTGTATCTCAGAGTAAGCATGTTTACATCATGCTGATGTGTGTAAATGAGTGCAGGCTCCTTTTTACCGTGGTGAAACACTGCAGTAATATTCTCTCTCTCTCTCTTGCTCTCTCTCTCTCTAGAGGGAGAAATATCACTGCAGTCACGCTCTAAATTACTATCTCATTTATTATTTACCAGCATCAGCGTTACTGCATGAGCTACACTCTCTCTCTTTTTTCTCTCTTTCTTTTTTCTCTCTCGCTCTTTCTTTGTCTGTCTGTTGTAATTTATGTTTCTGATGCTATATTTAAAAGTGTCACATTATTCATGAACATTTATTTGACACTGAATGTGCTGCTGTGCACACATGTGTCTGCTCTGACCCTCACTGTTACTAACTGATCTGAGTTTTTGGTGGAAAATAAAACTAGCTGGAAAAATCTTAATATGTTTACTTTATGTGTACATAACCTGAATGTGTGTGTGTGTGTGTGTGTGTAGGTTAAGGCGTCGCCAGGAGGAGGAGACTGTTATGGGAGGTGATGGGGAGGGAGAAGGAGCGGAGGCTGACGATGGAGATCCAGACGCTGAGGGAGGAACGGAGGACGAAGAGGCGGAGCTTGAACCCGAGACCTCTAAACTGAGCATGTGCGGCTCTGTCTGCTCGTCTCCAGGAAGCTGCTAGCGTAATCACCATGCCTTTAAAACCCCAGAGCAGAACTCTGAAGGACCCTGACGGCGGCACAGGTGAACCAGCACAGGTGTACAGACGGTCCGGGTCTCAATTTACTCTTTTACATTTCCATACATGTGTTGCCTGTAGGTCGCTCTCTAGAATAAGTGTAAACTTCTATGCAACATGATTTTCAGCATGATGTAAATAGAGATTTAAGAGACTATTAAATGAAGGATATTTTTAGTTTAAAGCATTTTCCACATACTGACAGATTATTGGTTTATGTTTTAATCTGTAGCGGTTTATATTATTGATGCGAATTAATGGTTATTATTTTTAAAGGATATTTAATAAGTAAACTTATGTGTGGTGTCATCAAACAATGAAAGTTGTTTCAGAGGGAAATATAAATGATTGTGACAATGCTTGCACTGGAAAAAAATGACTGACTTAGTATTTTTGTACATTTCTAAAAATTCTTAACTCAAGGTGTATTTTCTTCATGAGCAAAAAGACCCTAGAAAATAAGTATAGTCAAAAATATCTTCCAATGGCAGATTTTGTTGTTTTAGGCACAAATTGACTTTAATTTTTTTGTCTAAAAACTAGAATTATTTTCTTAGATCTTTTTGCTCATCCAAAAATTCATCTTGATTTAAGAATATAAAGATATTTGTACTGAAAATAAGACAAAATACTAAGAAAGTCATTTTTTTCAGTGTGATTCATTGTAATGTGGTATTCAACATGAAGATATAAGGAATCACATACAGTATGTGATTTAAAAAAAAATTTTTTACAGTATTCCTGTAGCTTAGCATGGTGCTAACAACACCAGGGTCATTGCTTCATATACTGATACCTTATAAGTCCAAGGTGCATGTACATCACATACTGGATAAAAACTAAATGAGTTCATGTGACATCGATAAGTGAAAACTTTACATTATAGCTGACGATTTAATCTAAAGACCATGAGCAAAGATGTAAATCAGAAAAAAGTTAAAATCCTCAAATTTTAAACGACAGTTTTCATGTAAAGATTCACATCCTCTTTTTTTAATCGGCCTGCATCTTGATTTTGAGTCATTATGTATTTTTCCAGAAAGACAGACGTAGATTTAAATGTGTTAAAGTTATGTATGCCCTGAATTTACTAGCATTTACTTTAAATGACCTCAAAGCTAATAGACGTGAACTAAAGCCAGACAACTTTGATGAAGAAGATAATATCCATTTGATTCTTGTTGATCGACTCTTTAACCTCTTAAAGCTGTTAGTAGCTGTTTTATTTTTTTAACCTCTTGCTGCTTTTGGCAACATGTTAGTTGCCATACTGCCTTTTGACTGTTAGACTTCTTAAACTACCACTTCATTTAGGGTTTGTGGTAAATCTGGACGTACGGTACATGAACCCAATTCATTCATCTCTGCTATTTACTAAAGTCTTGGCTTTTCTCTATAGGATATCAATTTAAGATTGATTTATAACAAACCGAGAGAAATATTTGCAGAGATTGCGTTCATGTGGCTTCAGTAGTTTCTCCGATGGGAATGTTTCTCTAGCGTAGCATTAATTCAGTAGGAATTCTAGGAATAATTTAAGGTTTATGCTGTCGGCTCCGGCAGTAACATCTGCGTGTAGCATTCAGATGACTGCAGTGTATATAATCAAACACATTTTCCACAGTTTTATGTGGATCTGCTTACATAACCAAGTGTCTATAGATGACATATATAGATAAATGAATTGCTATCAAGGTTTTATGAAGCTCTGTCTGTTGTTTAAAATCTCTTTTCAAGTGTGCAGGCACAACTTGTAGGCAAATATGCCAAAGCTTTTTTACCATTTACATTTATAAACATATAAACGAGTGCCTGTGTGTGCGTGTGACGCTAGTGTAAACACATCTGTAAACAAGCATTTATTATCATAAGTATGAAATGTTTCTGAAATATGATCAAAGCTGCAGCAGAAGCAGTGAAGAGATGTGAAAAAGAAAACTTGTTCTGAGGTTAAACTCCTGCATGTTCCACTAACTGCTTTATAACTCAGCTGAAAGACACAATCAAGCTGTGTGTGTGGGTTTGTGTGCGTGCGTGCGTGTGTGTGTGCATGCGTTTGTGTGTGTGTGTGTGTGTGTGTGTGTGTGTGTGCGTGCGTGCGTGCGTGTGTGAGGTTTCATGATGAACGGTGAGACTTCTG
>NC_133356.1:0-34909 GCF_030506205.2 Paramisgurnus dabryanus | reverse complement strand
GGTGAGCTCAGGGTTACCCTGTCTAGGTTTCAAAAATTATATAAAATTCCTGACGTTGGGGTTTGGGTTTGGTTCAGGTGAGGGGATCTAATTGATCTACTTCCAATCACCATCCGCCATGAAGGTCTCCAGATGATTTAATACTGGTGTTCGAGAGAAGTCTGAATTATTTAAACACACTAGGTCCTTCGTTGTGTGTGTGTACAACGGTACCCCTAGTGTGTGTGTGTGTGTGTATGTGTCTCTAATAAGCCCTATCACGCGACGCACGTTTCGACAGCTTAATGTGTCTTCATCAGGCGTGGCTTCCAAACGTCCATCTTGGACGGAGACTGAAGAGTTTAAATACACCCTAATGCCCTCGTTGTGTGTTAAACACCCTATATGAGGTGTAAAAAAATCCAAACGTATTTTTGAAGTCATTAGTGCCCCTCGATGTGTGTCATGAACACAGCGGTGCCCTTAGTGTGTATCTTTAAAACATCCTAGGTCCCCCTGTTGTGTATGACATCCCCATTGGTGCCTCTAAAATACGTAGAGCCCTTCAATGTGTATTTTTTACATGCATTGGTACCTCTCAAATACATAGAGTCCTTCAATGTGTGTCATACATGCAACGGTATCCCTATCGTGTATCTCCAAAACACCCCAAGTCCCCTCGCTGCGTTACGTTTCACTATCGGTTCCACCAATGTGTGTCTCCAACTAAATACGTGCTCTACACCACTCCATGGTGGAGACTGAAGACAACTGACACCTTGTGTGGTGCGTAAAAAATCTAAATTAATTTTTCTGACACCCAACGGTACCTTAGGAGTGTATTTAATCTTTCTAGAATTTGCCTCTTACTCTCAGCGTCTGCCTTTGCAGCTCTTTATATGTGTTTCTCTCTGAGAGGGGCGTGGCCTCTCTCTTTACCTATTTACAACGTCAATTGAAACTCTGAGAAGCATATTTTTGCCTTTTACCCATGTAATACCACAAGCACAGCTATGAAAACCAACCAAAGGCCCAGAGGACGAGGCACTCGCTGGGTTAGGCTGAGGATAGGCCAAAGTCAGACATCCAAACAAAGTCCAGACATCCAACTCGGTTGTGCACTGGCCATCGCCCAACTGGCCACCCAAGATCAGTCCCCACCACTACACACAAGCAGTACACACAAGCACTCACATTTTCCTACTTTAGAAAATATACACATTTCCCATTTGGTGGTTGGTGAGCTCAGGGTTACCCTGTCTAGGTTTCAAAAATTATATAAAATTCCTGACGTTGGGGTTTGGGTTTGGTTCAGGTGAGGGGATCTAATTGATCTACTTCCAATCACCATCCGCCATGAAGGTCTCCAGATGATTTAATACTGGTGTTCGAGAGAAGTCTGAATTATTTAAACACACTAGGTCCTTCGTTGTGTGTGTGTACAACGGTACCCCTAGTGTGTGTGTGTGTGTGTATGTGTCTCTAATAAGCCCTATCACGCGACGCACGTTTCGACAGCTTAATGTGTCTTCATCAGGCGTGGCTTCCAAACGTCCATCTTGGACGGAGACTGAAGAGTTTAAATACACCCTAATGCCCTCGTTGTGTGTTAAACACCCTATATGAGGTGTAAAAAAATCCAAACGTATTTTTGAAGTCATTAGTGCCCCTCGATGTGTGTCATGAACACAGCGGTGCCCTTAGTGTGTATCTTTAAAACATCCTAGGTCCCCCTGTTGTGTATGACATCCCCATTGGTGCCTCTAAAATACGTAGAGCCCTTCAATGTGTATTTTTTACATGCATTGGTACCTCTCAAATACATAGAGTCCTTCAATGTGTGTCATACATGCAACGGTATCCCTATCGTGTATCTCCAAAACACCCCAAGTCCCCTCGCTGCGTTACGTTTCACTATCGGTTCCACCAATGTGTGTCTCCAACTAAATACGTGCTCTACACCACTCCATGGTGGAGACTGAAGACAACTGACACCTTGTGTGGTGCGTAAAAAATCTAAATTAATTTTTCTGACACCCAACGGTACCTTAGGAGTGTATTTAATCTTTCTAGAATTTGCCTCTTACTCTCAGCGTCTGCCTTTGCAGCTCTTTATATGTGTTTCTCTCTGAGAGGGGCGTGGCCTCTCTCTTTACCTATTTACAACGTCAATTGAAACTCTGAGAAGCATATTTTTGCCTTTTACCCATGTAATACCACAAGCACAGCTATGAAAACCAACCAAAGGCCCAGAGGACGAGGCACTCGCTGGGTTAGGCTGAGGATAGGCCAAAGTCAGACATCCAAACAAAGTCCAGACATCCAACTCGGTTGTGCACTGGCCATCGCCCAACTGGCCACCCAAGATCAGTCCCCACCACTACACAAGCAGTACACACAAGCACTCACATTTTCCTACTTTAGAAAATATACACATTTCCCATTTGGTGGTTGGTGAGCTCAGGGTTACCCTGTCTAGGTTTCAAAAATTATATAAAATTCCTGACGTTGGGGTTTGGGTTTGGTTCAGGTGAGGGGATCTAATTGATCTACTTCCAATCACCATCCGCCATGAAGGTCTCCAGATGATTTAATACTGGTGTTCGAGAGAAGTCTGAATTATTTAAACACACTAGGTCCTTCGTTGTGTGTGTGTACAACGGTACCCCTAGTGTGTGTGTGTGTGTGTATGTGTCTCTAATAAGCCCTATCACGCGACGCACGTTTCGACAGCTTAATGTGTCTTCATCAGGCGTGGCTTCCAAACGTCCATCTTGGACGGAGACTGAAGAGTTTAAATACACCCTAATGCCCTCGTTGTGTGTTAAACACCCTATATGAGGTGTAAAAAAATCCAAACGTATTTTTGAAGTCATTAGTGCCCCTCGATGTGTGTCATGAACACAGCGGTGCCCTTAGTGTGTATCTTTAAAACATCCTAGGTCCCCCTGTTGTGTATGACATCCCCATTGGTGCCTCTAAAATACGTAGAGCCCTTCAATGTGTATTTTTTACATGCATTGGTACCTCTCAAATACATAGAGTCCTTCAATGTGTGTCATACATGCAACGGTATCCCTATCGTGTATCTCCAAAACACCCCAAGTCCCCTCGCTGCGTTACGTTTCACTATCGGTTCCACCAATGTGTGTCTCCAACTAAATACGTGCTCTACACCACTCCATGGTGGAGACTGAAGACAACTGACACCTTGTGTGGTGCGTAAAAAATCTAAATTAATTTTTCTGACACCCAACGGTACCTTAGGAGTGTATTTAATCTTTCTAGAATTTGCCTCTTACTCTCAGCGTCTGCCTTTGCAGCTCTTTATATGTGTTTCTCTCTGAGAGGGGCGTGGCCTCTCTCTTTACCTATTTACAACGTCAATTGAAACTCTGAGAAGCATATTTTTGCCTTTTACCCATGTAATACCACAAGCACAGCTATGAAAACCAACCAAAGGCCCAGAGGACGAGGCACTCGCTGGGTTAGGCTGAGGATAGGCCAAAGTCAGACATCCAAACAAAGTCCAGACATCCAACTCGGTTGTGCACTGGCCATCGCCCAACTGGCCACCCAAGATCAGTCCCCACCACTACACAAGCAGTACACACAAGCACTCACATTTTCCTACTTTAGAAAATATACACATTTCCCATTTGGTGGTTGGTGAGCTCAGGGTTACCCTGTCTAGGTTTCAAAAATTATATAAAATTCCTGACGTTGGGGTTTGGGTTTGGTTCAGGTGAGGGGATCTAATTGATCTACTTCCAATCACCATCCGCCATGAAGGTCTCCAGATGATTTAATACTGGTGTTCGAGAGAAGTCTGAATTATTTAAACACACTAGGTCCTTCGTTGTGTGTGTGTACAACGGTACCCCTAGTGTGTGTGTGTGTGTGTATGTGTCTCTAATAAGCCCTATCACGCGACGCACGTTTCGACAGCTTAATGTGTCTTCATCAGGCGTGGCTTCCAAACGTCCATCTTGGACGGAGACTGAAGAGTTTAAATACACCCTAATGCCCTCGTTGTGTGTTAAACACCCTATATGAGGTGTAAAAAAATCCAAACGTATTTTTGAAGTCATTAGTGCCCCTCGATGTGTGTCATGAACACAGCGGTGCCCTTAGTGTGTATCTTTAAAACATCCTAGGTCCCCCTGTTGTGTATGACATCCCCATTGGTGCCTCTAAAATACGTAGAGCCCTTCAATGTGTATTTTTTACATGCATTGGTACCTCTCAAATACATAGAGTCCTTCAATGTGTGTCATACATGCAACGGTATCCCTATCGTGTATCTCCAAAACACCCCAAGTCCCCTCGCTGCGTTACGTTTCACTATCGGTTCCACCAATGTGTGTCTCCAACTAAATACGTGCTCTACACCACTCCATGGTGGAGACTGAAGACAACTGACACCTTGTGTGGTGCGTAAAAAATCTAAATTAATTTTTCTGACACCCAACGGTACCTTAGGAGTGTATTTAATCTTTCTAGAATTTGCCTCTTACTCTCAGCGTCTGCCTTTGCAGCTCTTTATATGTGTTTCTCTCTGAGAGGGGCGTGGCCTCTCTCTTTACCTATTTACAACGTCAATTGAAACTCTGAGAAGCATATTTTTGCCTTTTACCCATGTAATACCACAAGCACAGCTATGAAAACCAACCAAAGGCCCAGAGGACGAGGCACTCGCTGGGTTAGGCTGAGGATAGGCCAAAGTCAGACATCCAAACAAAGTCCAGACATCCAACTCGGTTGTGCACTGGCCATCGCCCAACTGGCCACCCAAGATCAGTCCCCACCACTACACAAGCAGTACACACAAGCACTCACATTTTCCTACTTTAGAAAATATACACATTTCCCATTTGGTGGTTGGTGAGCTCAGGGTTACCCTGTCTAGGTTTCAAAAATTATATAAAATTCCTGACGTTGGGGTTTGGGTTTGGTTCAGGTGAGGGGATCTAATTGATCTACTTCCAATCACCATCCGCCATGAAGGTCTCCAGATGATTTAATACTGGTGTTCGAGAGAAGTCTGAATTATTTAAACACACTAGGTCCTTCGTTGTGTGTGTGTACAACGGTACCCCTAGTGTGTGTGTGTGTGTGTATGTGTCTCTAATAAGCCCTATCACGCGACGCACGTTTCGACAGCTTAATGTGTCTTCATCAGGCGTGGCTTCCAAACGTCCATCTTGGACGGAGACTGAAGAGTTTAAATACACCCTAATGCCCTCGTTGTGTGTTAAACACCCTATATGAGGTGTAAAAAAATCCAAACGTATTTTTGAAGTCATTAGTGCCCCTCGATGTGTGTCATGAACACAGCGGTGCCCTTAGTGTGTATCTTTAAAACATCCTAGGTCCCCCTGTTGTGTATGACATCCCCATTGGTGCCTCTAAAATACGTAGAGCCCTTCAATGTGTATTTTTTACATGCATTGGTACCTCTCAAATACATAGAGTCCTTCAATGTGTGTCATACATGCAACGGTATCCCTATCGTGTATCTCCAAAACACCCCAAGTCCCCTCGCTGCGTTACGTTTCACTATCGGTTCCACCAATGTGTGTCTCCAACTAAATACGTGCTCTACACCACTCCATGGTGGAGACTGAAGACAACTGACACCTTGTGTGGTGCGTAAAAAATCTAAATTAATTTTTCTGACACCCAACGGTACCTTAGGAGTGTATTTAATCTTTCTAGAATTTGCCTCTTACTCTCAGCGTCTGCCTTTGCAGCTCTTTATATGTGTTTCTCTCTGAGAGGGGCGTGGCCTCTCTCTTTACCTATTTACAACGTCAATTGAAACTCTGAGAAGCATATTTTTGCCTTTTACCCATGTAATACCACAAGCACAGCTATGAAAACCAACCAAAGGCCCAGAGGACGAGGCACTCGCTGGGTTAGGCTGAGGATAGGCCAAAGTCAGACATCCAAACAAAGTCCAGACATCCAACTCGGTTGTGCACTGGCCATCGCCCAACTGGCCACCCAAGATCAGTCCCCACCACTACACAAGCAGTACACACAAGCACTCACATTTTCCTACTTTAGAAAATATACACATTTCCCATTTGGTGGTTGGTGAGCTCAGGGTTACCCTGTCTAGGTTTCAAAAATTATATAAAATTCCTGACGTTGGGGTTTGGGTTTGGTTCAGGTGAGGGGATCTAATTGATCTACTTCCAATCACCATCCGCCATGAAGGTCTCCAGATGATTTAATACTGGTGTTCGAGAGAAGTCTGAATTATTTAAACACACTAGGTCCTTCGTTGTGTGTGTGTACAACGGTACCCCTAGTGTGTGTGTGTGTGTGTATGTGTCTCTAATAAGCCCTATCACGCGACGCACGTTTCGACAGCTTAATGTGTCTTCATCAGGCGTGGCTTCCAAACGTCCATCTTGGACGGAGACTGAAGAGTTTAAATACACCCTAATGCCCTCGTTGTGTGTTAAACACCCTATATGAGGTGTAAAAAAATCCAAACGTATTTTTGAAGTCATTAGTGCCCCTCGATGTGTGTCATGAACACAGCGGTGCCCTTAGTGTGTATCTTTAAAACATCCTAGGTCCCCCTGTTGTGTATGACATCCCCATTGGTGCCTCTAAAATACGTAGAGCCCTTCAATGTGTATTTTTTACATGCATTGGTACCTCTCAAATACATAGAGTCCTTCAATGTGTGTCATACATGCAACGGTATCCCTATCGTGTATCTCCAAAACACCCCAAGTCCCCTCGCTGCGTTACGTTTCACTATCGGTTCCACCAATGTGTGTCTCCAACTAAATACGTGCTCTACACCACTCCATGGTGGAGACTGAAGACAACTGACACCTTGTGTGGTGCGTAAAAAATCTAAATTAATTTTTCTGACACCCAACGGTACCTTAGGAGTGTATTTAATCTTTCTAGAATTTGCCTCTTACTCTCAGCGTCTGCCTTTGCAGCTCTTTATATGTGTTTCTCTCTGAGAGGGGCGTGGCCTCTCTCTTTACCTATTTACAACGTCAATTGAAACTCTGAGAAGCATATTTTTGCCTTTTACCCATGTAATACCACAAGCACAGCTATGAAAACCAACCAAAGGCCCAGAGGACGAGGCACTCGCTGGGTTAGGCTGAGGATAGGCCAAAGTCAGACATCCAAACAAAGTCCAGACATCCAACTCGGTTGTGCACTGGCCATCGCCCAACTGGCCACCCAAGATCAGTCCCCACCACTACACAAGCAGTACACACAAGCACTCACATTTTCCTACTTTAGAAAATATACACATTTCCCATTTGGTGGTTGGTGAGCTCAGGGTTACCCTGTCTAGGTTTCAAAAATTATATAAAATTCCTGACGTTGGGGTTTGGGTTTGGTTCAGGTGAGGGGATCTAATTGATCTACTTCCAATCACCATCCGCCATGAAGGTCTCCAGATGATTTAATACTGGTGTTCGAGAGAAGTCTGAATTATTTAAACACACTAGGTCCTTCGTTGTGTGTGTGTACAACGGTACCCCTAGTGTGTGTGTGTGTGTGTATGTGTCTCTAATAAGCCCTATCACGCGACGCACGTTTCGACAGCTTAATGTGTCTTCATCAGGCGTGGCTTCCAAACGTCCATCTTGGACGGAGACTGAAGAGTTTAAATACACCCTAATGCCCTCGTTGTGTGTTAAACACCCTATATGAGGTGTAAAAAAATCCAAACGTATTTTTGAAGTCATTAGTGCCCCTCGATGTGTGTCATGAACACAGCGGTGCCCTTAGTGTGTATCTTTAAAACATCCTAGGTCCCCCTGTTGTGTATGACATCCCCATTGGTGCCTCTAAAATACGTAGAGCCCTTCAATGTGTATTTTTTACATGCATTGGTACCTCTCAAATACATAGAGTCCTTCAATGTGTGTCATACATGCAACGGTATCCCTATCGTGTATCTCCAAAACACCCCAAGTCCCCTCGCTGCGTTACGTTTCACTATCGGTTCCACCAATGTGTGTCTCCAACTAAATACGTGCTCTACACCACTCCATGGTGGAGACTGAAGACAACTGACACCTTGTGTGGTGCGTAAAAAATCTAAATTAATTTTTCTGACACCCAACGGTACCTTAGGAGTGTATTTAATCTTTCTAGAATTTGCCTCTTACTCTCAGCGTCTGCCTTTGCAGCTCTTTATATGTGTTTCTCTCTGAGAGGGGCGTGGCCTCTCTCTTTACCTATTTACAACGTCAATTGAAACTCTGAGAAGCATATTTTTGCCTTTTACCCATGTAATACCACAAGCACAGCTATGAAAACCAACCAAAGGCCCAGAGGACGAGGCACTCGCTGGGTTAGGCTGAGGATAGGCCAAAGTCAGACATCCAAACAAAGTCCAGACATCCAACTCGGTTGTGCACTGGCCATCGCCCAACTGGCCACCCAAGATCAGTCCCCACCACTACACAAGCAGTACACACAAGCACTCACATTTTCCTACTTTAGAAAATATACACATTTCCCATTTGGTGGTTGGTGAGCTCAGGGTTACCCTGTCTAGGTTTCAAAAATTATATAAAATTCCTGACGTTGGGGTTTGGGTTTGGTTCAGGTGAGGGGATCTAATTGATCTACTTCCAATCACCATCCGCCATGAAGGTCTCCAGATGATTTAATACTGGTGTTCGAGAGAAGTCTGAATTATTTAAACACACTAGGTCCTTCGTTGTGTGTGTGTACAACGGTACCCCTAGTGTGTGTGTGTGTGTGTATGTGTCTCTAATAAGCCCTATCACGCGACGCACGTTTCGACAGCTTAATGTGTCTTCATCAGGCGTGGCTTCCAAACGTCCATCTTGGACGGAGACTGAAGAGTTTAAATACACCCTAATGCCCTCGTTGTGTGTTAAACACCCTATATGAGGTGTAAAAAAATCCAAACGTATTTTTGAAGTCATTAGTGCCCCTCGATGTGTGTCATGAACACAGCGGTGCCCTTAGTGTGTATCTTTAAAACATCCTAGGTCCCCCTGTTGTGTATGACATCCCCATTGGTGCCTCTAAAATACGTAGAGCCCTTCAATGTGTATTTTTTACATGCATTGGTACCTCTCAAATACATAGAGTCCTTCAATGTGTGTCATACATGCAACGGTATCCCTATCGTGTATCTCCAAAACACCCCAAGTCCCCTCGCTGCGTTACGTTTCACTATCGGTTCCACCAATGTGTGTCTCCAACTAAATACGTGCTCTACACCACTCCATGGTGGAGACTGAAGACAACTGACACCTTGTGTGGTGCGTAAAAAATCTAAATTAATTTTTCTGACACCCAACGGTACCTTAGGAGTGTATTTAATCTTTCTAGAATTTGCCTCTTACTCTCAGCGTCTGCCTTTGCAGCTCTTTATATGTGTTTCTCTCTGAGAGGGGCGTGGCCTCTCTCTTTACCTATTTACAACGTCAATTGAAACTCTGAGAAGCATATTTTTGCCTTTTACCCATGTAATACCACAAGCACAGCTATGAAAACCAACCAAAGGCCCAGAGGACGAGGCACTCGCTGGGTTAGGCTGAGGATAGGCCAAAGTCAGACATCCAAACAAAGTCCAGACATCCAACTCGGTTGTGCACTGGCCATCGCCCAACTGGCCACCCAAGATCAGTCCCCACCACTACACAAGCAGTACACACAAGCACTCACATTTTCCTACTTTAGAAAATATACACATTTCCCATTTGGTGGTTGGTGAGCTCAGGGTTACCCTGTCTAGGTTTCAAAAATTATATAAAATTCCTGACGTTGGGGTTTGGGTTTGGTTCAGGTGAGGGGATCTAATTGATCTACTTCCAATCACCATCCGCCATGAAGGTCTCCAGATGATTTAATACTGGTGTTCGAGAGAAGTCTGAATTATTTAAACACACTAGGTCCTTCGTTGTGTGTGTGTACAACGGTACCCCTAGTGTGTGTGTGTGTGTGTATGTGTCTCTAATAAGCCCTATCACGCGACGCACGTTTCGACAGCTTAATGTGTCTTCATCAGGCGTGGCTTCCAAACGTCCATCTTGGACGGAGACTGAAGAGTTTAAATACACCCTAATGCCCTCGTTGTGTGTTAAACACCCTATATGAGGTGTAAAAAAATCCAAACGTATTTTTGAAGTCATTAGTGCCCCTCGATGTGTGTCATGAACACAGCGGTGCCCTTAGTGTGTATCTTTAAAACATCCTAGGTCCCCCTGTTGTGTATGACATCCCCATTGGTGCCTCTAAAATACGTAGAGCCCTTCAATGTGTATTTTTTACATGCATTGGTACCTCTCAAATACATAGAGTCCTTCAATGTGTGTCATACATGCAACGGTATCCCTATCGTGTATCTCCAAAACACCCCAAGTCCCCTCGCTGCGTTACGTTTCACTATCGGTTCCACCAATGTGTGTCTCCAACTAAATACGTGCTCTACACCACTCCATGGTGGAGACTGAAGACAACTGACACCTTGTGTGGTGCGTAAAAAATCTAAATTAATTTTTCTGACACCCAACGGTACCTTAGGAGTGTATTTAATCTTTCTAGAATTTGCCTCTTACTCTCAGCGTCTGCCTTTGCAGCTCTTTATATGTGTTTCTCTCTGAGAGGGGCGTGGCCTCTCTCTTTACCTATTTACAACGTCAATTGAAACTCTGAGAAGCATATTTTTGCCTTTTACCCATGTAATACCACAAGCACAGCTATGAAAACCAACCAAAGGCCCAGAGGACGAGGCACTCGCTGGGTTAGGCTGAGGATAGGCCAAAGTCAGACATCCAAACAAAGTCCAGACATCCAACTCGGTTGTGCACTGGCCATCGCCCAACTGGCCACCCAAGATCAGTCCCCACCACTACACAAGCAGTACACACAAGCACTCACATTTTCCTACTTTAGAAAATATACACATTTCCCATTTGGTGGTTGGTGAGCTCAGGGTTACCCTGTCTAGGTTTCAAAAATTATATAAAATTCCTGACGTTGGGGTTTGGGTTTGGTTCAGGTGAGGGGATCTAATTGATCTACTTCCAATCACCATCCGCCATGAAGGTCTCCAGATGATTTAATACTGGTGTTCGAGAGAAGTCTGAATTATTTAAACACACTAGGTCCTTCGTTGTGTGTGTGTACAACGGTACCCCTAGTGTGTGTGTGTGTGTGTATGTGTCTCTAATAAGCCCTATCACGCGACGCACGTTTCGACAGCTTAATGTGTCTTCATCAGGCGTGGCTTCCAAACGTCCATCTTGGACGGAGACTGAAGAGTTTAAATACACCCTAATGCCCTCGTTGTGTGTTAAACACCCTATATGAGGTGTAAAAAAATCCAAACGTATTTTTGAAGTCATTAGTGCCCCTCGATGTGTGTCATGAACACAGCGGTGCCCTTAGTGTGTATCTTTAAAACATCCTAGGTCCCCCTGTTGTGTATGACATCCCCATTGGTGCCTCTAAAATACGTAGAGCCCTTCAATGTGTATTTTTTACATGCATTGGTACCTCTCAAATACATAGAGTCCTTCAATGTGTGTCATACATGCAACGGTATCCCTATCGTGTATCTCCAAAACACCCCAAGTCCCCTCGCTGCGTTACGTTTCACTATCGGTTCCACCAATGTGTGTCTCCAACTAAATACGTGCTCTACACCACTCCATGGTGGAGACTGAAGACAACTGACACCTTGTGTGGTGCGTAAAAAATCTAAATTAATTTTTCTGACACCCAACGGTACCTTAGGAGTGTATTTAATCTTTCTAGAATTTGCCTCTTACTCTCAGCGTCTGCCTTTGCAGCTCTTTATATGTGTTTCTCTCTGAGAGGGGCGTGGCCTCTCTCTTTACCTATTTACAACGTCAATTGAAACTCTGAGAAGCATATTTTTGCCTTTTACCCATGTAATACCACAAGCACAGCTATGAAAACCAACCAAAGGCCCAGAGGACGAGGCACTCGCTGGGTTAGGCTGAGGATAGGCCAAAGTCAGACATCCAAACAAAGTCCAGACATCCAACTCGGTTGTGCACTGGCCATCGCCCAACTGGCCACCCAAGATCAGTCCCCACCACTACACAAGCAGTACACACAAGCACTCACATTTTCCTACTTTAGAAAATATACACATTTCCCATTTGGTGGTTGGTGAGCTCAGGGTTACCCTGTCTAGGTTTCAAAAATTATATAAAATTCCTGACGTTGGGGTTTGGGTTTGGTTCAGGTGAGGGGATCTAATTGATCTACTTCCAATCACCATCCGCCATGAAGGTCTCCAGATGATTTAATACTGGTGTTCGAGAGAAGTCTGAATTATTTAAACACACTAGGTCCTTCGTTGTGTGTGTGTACAACGGTACCCCTAGTGTGTGTGTGTGTGTGTATGTGTCTCTAATAAGCCCTATCACGCGACGCACGTTTCGACAGCTTAATGTGTCTTCATCAGGCGTGGCTTCCAAACGTCCATCTTGGACGGAGACTGAAGAGTTTAAATACACCCTAATGCCCTCGTTGTGTGTTAAACACCCTATATGAGGTGTAAAAAAATCCAAACGTATTTTTGAAGTCATTAGTGCCCCTCGATGTGTGTCATGAACACAGCGGTGCCCTTAGTGTGTATCTTTAAAACATCCTAGGTCCCCCTGTTGTGTATGACATCCCCATTGGTGCCTCTAAAATACGTAGAGCCCTTCAATGTGTATTTTTTACATGCATTGGTACCTCTCAAATACATAGAGTCCTTCAATGTGTGTCATACATGCAACGGTATCCCTATCGTGTATCTCCAAAACACCCCAAGTCCCCTCGCTGCGTTACGTTTCACTATCGGTTCCACCAATGTGTGTCTCCAACTAAATACGTGCTCTACACCACTCCATGGTGGAGACTGAAGACAACTGACACCTTGTGTGGTGCGTAAAAAATCTAAATTAATTTTTCTGACACCCAACGGTACCTTAGGAGTGTATTTAATCTTTCTAGAATTTGCCTCTTACTCTCAGCGTCTGCCTTTGCAGCTCTTTATATGTGTTTCTCTCTGAGAGGGGCGTGGCCTCTCTCTTTACCTATTTACAACGTCAATTGAAACTCTGAGAAGCATATTTTTGCCTTTTACCCATGTAATACCACAAGCACAGCTATGAAAACCAACCAAAGGCCCAGAGGACGAGGCACTCGCTGGGTTAGGCTGAGGATAGGCCAAAGTCAGACATCCAAACAAAGTCCAGACATCCAACTCGGTTGTGCACTGGCCATCGCCCAACTGGCCACCCAAGATCAGTCCCCACCACTACACAAGCAGTACACACAAGCACTCACATTTTCCTACTTTAGAAAATATACACATTTCCCATTTGGTGGTTGGTGAGCTCAGGGTTACCCTGTCTAGGTTTCAAAAATTATATAAAATTCCTGACGTTGGGGTTTGGGTTTGGTTCAGGTGAGGGGATCTAATTGATCTACTTCCAATCACCATCCGCCATGAAGGTCTCCAGATGATTTAATACTGGTGTTCGAGAGAAGTCTGAATTATTTAAACACACTAGGTCCTTCGTTGTGTGTGTGTACAACGGTACCCCTAGTGTGTGTGTGTGTGTGTATGTGTCTCTAATAAGCCCTATCACGCGACGCACGTTTCGACAGCTTAATGTGTCTTCATCAGGCGTGGCTTCCAAACGTCCATCTTGGACGGAGACTGAAGAGTTTAAATACACCCTAATGCCCTCGTTGTGTGTTAAACACCCTATATGAGGTGTAAAAAAATCCAAACGTATTTTTGAAGTCATTAGTGCCCCTCGATGTGTGTCATGAACACAGCGGTGCCCTTAGTGTGTATCTTTAAAACATCCTAGGTCCCCCTGTTGTGTATGACATCCCCATTGGTGCCTCTAAAATACGTAGAGCCCTTCAATGTGTATTTTTTACATGCATTGGTACCTCTCAAATACATAGAGTCCTTCAATGTGTGTCATACATGCAACGGTATCCCTATCGTGTATCTCCAAAACACCCCAAGTCCCCTCGCTGCGTTACGTTTCACTATCGGTTCCACCAATGTGTGTCTCCAACTAAATACGTGCTCTACACCACTCCATGGTGGAGACTGAAGACAACTGACACCTTGTGTGGTGCGTAAAAAATCTAAATTAATTTTTCTGACACCCAACGGTACCTTAGGAGTGTATTTAATCTTTCTAGAATTTGCCTCTTACTCTCAGCGTCTGCCTTTGCAGCTCTTTATATGTGTTTCTCTCTGAGAGGGGCGTGGCCTCTCTCTTTACCTATTTACAACGTCAATTGAAACTCTGAGAAGCATATTTTTGCCTTTTACCCATGTAATACCACAAGCACAGCTATGAAAACCAACCAAAGGCCCAGAGGACGAGGCACTCGCTGGGTTAGGCTGAGGATAGGCCAAAGTCAGACATCCAAACAAAGTCCAGACATCCAACTCGGTTGTGCACTGGCCATCGCCCAACTGGCCACCCAAGATCAGTCCCCACCACTACACAAGCAGTACACACAAGCACTCACATTTTCCTACTTTAGAAAATATACACATTTCCCATTTGGTGGTTGGTGAGCTCAGGGTTACCCTGTCTAGGTTTCAAAAATTATATAAAATTCCTGACGTTGGGGTTTGGGTTTGGTTCAGGTGAGGGGATCTAATTGATCTACTTCCAATCACCATCCGCCATGAAGGTCTCCAGATGATTTAATACTGGTGTTCGAGAGAAGTCTGAATTATGGGTTAGGGTTAGGTTAGGCGGAAGTGAAGGCCAAAGCCAGACAATCTGACCTGGTTGTGTACTGGCCATCGCTCAACTGGCCACCTCAGGTAAGTATTCATCATCATATCAATAGTACACAAGCACTCACATAAATGTTTAGTGAGCTCAGGGTTGAGCCTTCTAGGTTTCGTGGTGTTGGGTTTTGGGTTTTGGTTGGGTTAGTCTGTCTGTATGCCTATTTCGCGACGTTTCGACATTTTTGTGTCTTCTTCAGGCGAGGCTGTAGTCGGTACCTCTCGTGTGGAGAGCTCATCAACAATTAAATAGGGTGTGAAAAATATTAAACTAAATTTGGTAAGTATAATATTGTGCTCTCATCACTTCTTTGATGAGGACTTGACGAATTAACACCCTTTTGAATTTTAACTACCCTTTTTAACCCATTTCTAACACCAAAATACACACTGAGAAACAAATCGTTGCTTTACTCATAATACTACCAATACAATGACCAAAACCACACTTTTCAAGGCCCAGAGAACGAGGCGCTGACAAGGTTAGGCGGAAGTGAAGGCCAAAGCCAGACAATCTGACCTGGTTGTGTACTGGCCATCGCTCAACTGGCCACCTCAGGTAAGTATTCATCATCATATCAATAGTACACAAGCACTCACATAAATGTTTAGTGAGCTCAGGGTTGAGCCTTCTAGGTTTCGTGGTGTTGGGTTTTGGGTTTTGGTTGGGTTAGTCTGTCTGTATGCCTATTTCGCGACGTTTCGACATTTTTGTGTCTTCTTCAGGCGAGGCTGTAGTCGGTACCTCTCGTGTGGAGAGCTCATCAACAATTAAATAGGGTGTGAAAAATATTAAACTAAATTTGGTAAGTATAATATTGTGCTCTCATCACTTCTTTGATGAGGACTTGACGAATTAACACCCTTTTGAATTTTAACTACCCTTTTTAACCCATTTCTAACACCAAAATACACACTGAGAAACAAATCGTTGCTTTACTCATAATACTACCAATACAATGACCAAAACCACACTTTTCAAGGCCCAGAGAACGAGGCGCTGACAAGGTTAGGCGGAAGTGAAGGCCAAAGCCAGACAATCTGACCTGGTTGTGTACTGGCCATCGCTCAACTGGCCACCTCAGGTAAGTATTCATCATCATATCAATAGTACACAAGCACTCACATAAATGTTTAGTGAGCTCAGGGTTGAGCCTTCTAGGTTTCGTGGTGTTGGGTTTTGGGTTTTGGTTGGGTTAGTCTGTCTGTATGCCTATTTCGCGACGTTTCGACATTTTTGTGTCTTCTTCAGGCGAGGCTGTAGTCGGTACCTCTCGTGTGGAGAGCTCATCAACAATTAAATAGGGTGTGAAAAATATTAAACTAAATTTGGTAAGTATAATATTGTGCTCTCATCACTTCTTTGATGAGGACTTGACGAATTAACACCCTTTTGAATTTTAACTACCCTTTTTAACCCATTTCTAACACCAAAATACACACTGAGAAACAAATCGTTGCTTTACTCATAATACTACCAATACAATGACCAAAACCACACTTTTCAAGGCCCAGAGAACGAGGCGCTGACAAGGTTAGGCGGAAGTGAAGGCCAAAGCCAGACAATCTGA
Organism: Paramisgurnus dabryanus; assembly: GCF_030506205.2. Taxonomy (NCBI): domain Eukaryota; kingdom Metazoa; phylum Chordata; class Actinopteri; order Cypriniformes; family Cobitidae; genus Paramisgurnus; species Paramisgurnus dabryanus. The sequence goes on along the minus strand of NC_133356.1, from coordinate 18,529 downwards.
CCTGGTTGTGTACTGGCCATCGCTCAACTGGCCACCTCAGGTAAGTATTCATCATCATATCAATAGTACACAAGCACTCACATAAATGTTTAGTGAGCTCAGGGTTGAGCCTTCTAGGTTTCGTGGTGTTGGGTTTTGGGTTTTGGTTGGGTTAGTCTGTCTGTATGCCTATTTCGCGACGTTTCGACATTTTTGTGTCTTCTTCAGGCGAGGCTGTAGTCGGTACCTCTCGTGTGGAGAGCTCATCAACAATTAAATAGGGTGTGAAAAATATTAAACTAAATTTGGTAAGTATAATATTGTGCTCTCATCACTTCTTTGATGAGGACTTGACGAATTAACACCCTTTTGAATTTTAACTACCCTTTTTAACCCATTTCTAACACCAAAATACACACTGAGAAACAAATCGTTGCTTTACTCATAATACTACCAATACAAGGGTTAGGGTTAGGGTTAGGTTAGGTTAGAGTTAGGCCAAAGCCAGACCCAAGGTCCAACTTGGAAAGCACTGGCCATCGTTCAACTGGCCGCCTCAGGTAAGTTCCCATTATCACACCAAAAGCCCAAAATAGTATGCACAAGCACTCACACTAATTCCTTTTTTGGTAAATAAATCCACATTTGTGGTTAGTGAGCTTAGGGCTGCTTTTTGCAGGTTTTGTGACGTTGGGGTTAGGGTTTGTGTTCAGGTGAGAGGATCTAAATGGATCTACTTCAATCACCATCCACAATAAAGGTTTCCAGATGATGTTATGCTGGTGTTCGAGAGAAGACTTGGTCTGTAAGCCTGTATCACGCGACGTTTCGACAGCTTTTCGTGTCTTCTTCAGGCGAGGCTTGATTTTTGTAATTATTAAAGAGGACTCAACACCGTTCTTCTTGTGGAGACTGACTCAAATTGGGCCCAACACTATTCCAAAATTTTCAGAAGGACATTCAACATCGTCCAATGACAGAGACTAATACCAGAACGGCTTTCTACACTGTATTCCTGACATAAGACCATCACACACCGTCCCAAAGTGTGCCTCCATCTTATTTTAGACGTGAGATCCACCTTAAAAATCCATCCTATACTTACTTTCCCTATTTTGGGCCGATAGGAGATTTTTAGGTGGGTCTTTAATGTCTCTTTTTCAGTGGAAACCAGTTCTAAAACGAGTGCTCCATGTCATTCTTCGTGTTGAGCAACGTTCTTACTAATTTTGATCCCAGTGGAGACTGCTCTGAATGAGTTCTCAACACTTCTTATATGGTGGAGTTTAAATAACACACATAAATATTTTTTTATTGTGTGTCTAAAATTTTAATTTTGAATGTAAAACCTCTTTAATAATTTTACACGCTCTACACACTGTGTTTGGTGGAGCTAATAATTTTCCTCTGTCTCAGTGTCCATCTGTGTGGGTCTTTATATATCTGAGAAGGGCGTGGCTTCTCTCTTTCTATTTTCCAACGTCAAATAAAATTTTAAGAAGCATATTTTTGCATTTTGCTTGTAATACTATAATGAAACTATTAGCACAATAATGCAAACCACACTTTTCAAGGTCCAGAGAGCGAGGCACTCGCTAGGTTAGGTTAGAGTTAGGCCAAAGCCAGACCCAAGGTCCAACTTGGAAAGCACTGGCCATCGTTCAACTGGCCGCCTCAGGTAAGTTCCCATTATCACACCAAAAGCCCAAAATAGTATGCACAAGCACTCACACTAATTCCTTTTTTGGTAAATAAATCCACATTTGTGGTTAGTGAGCTTAGGGCTGCTTTTTGCAGGTTTTGTGACGTTGGGGTTAGGGTTTGTGTTCAGGTGAGAGGATCTAAATGGATCTACTTCAATCACCATCCACAATAAAGGTTTCCAGATGATGTTATGCTGGTGTTCGAGAGAAGACTTGGTCTGTAAGCCTGTATCACGCGACGTTTCGACAGCTTTTCGTGTCTTCTTCAGGCGAGGCTTGATTTTTGTAATTATTAAAGAGGACTCAACACCGTTCTTCTTGTGGAGACTGACTCAAATTGGGCCCAACACTATTCCAAAATTTTCAGAAGGACATTCAACATCGTCCAATGACAGAGACTAATACCAGAACGGCTTTCTACACTGTATTCCTGACATAAGACCATCACACACCGTCCCAAAGTGTGCCTCCATCTTATTTTAGACGTGAGATCCACCTTAAAAATCCATCCTATACTTACTTTCCCTATTTTGGGCCGATAGGAGATTTTTAGGTGGGTCTTTAATGTCTCTTTTTCAGTGGAAACCAGTTCTAAAACGAGTGCTCCATGTCATTCTTCGTGTTGAGCAACGTTCTTACTAATTTTGATCCCAGTGGAGACTGCTCTGAATGAGTTCTCAACACTTCTTATATGGTGGAGTTTAAATAACACACATAAATATTTTTTTATTGTGTGTCTAAAATTTTAATTTTGAATGTAAAACCTCTTTAATAATTTTACACGCTCTACACACTGTGTTTGGTGGAGCTAATAATTTTCCTCTGTCTCAGTGTCCATCTGTGTGGGTCTTTATATATCTGAGAAGGGCGTGGCTTCTCTCTTTCTATTTTCCAACGTCAAATAAAATTTTAAGAAGCATATTTTTGCATTTTGCTTGTAATACTATAATGAAACTATTAGCACAATAATGCAAACCACACTTTTCAAGGTCCAGAGAGCGAGGCACTCGCTAGGTTAGGTTAGAGTTAGGCCAAAGCCAGACCCAAGGTCCAACTTGGAAAGCACTGGCCATCGTTCAACTGGCCGCCTCAGGTAAGTTCCCATTATCACACCAAAAGCCCAAAATAGTATGCACAAGCACTCACACTAATTCCTTTTTTGGTAAATAAATCCACATTTGTGGTTAGTGAGCTTAGGGCTGCTTTTTGCAGGTTTTGTGACGTTGGGGTTAGGGTTTGTGTTCAGGTGAGAGGATCTAAATGGATCTACTTCAATCACCATCCACAATAAAGGTTTCCAGATGATGTTATGCTGGTGTTCGAGAGAAGACTTGGTCTGTAAGCCTGTATCACGCGACGTTTCGACAGCTTTTCGTGTCTTCTTCAGGCGAGGCTTGATTTTTGTAATTATTAAAGAGGACTCAACACCGTTCTTCTTGTGGAGACTGACTCAAATTGGGCCCAACACTATTCCAAAATTTTCAGAAGGACATTCAACATCGTCCAATGACAGAGACTAATACCAGAACGGCTTTCTACACTGTATTCCTGACATAAGACCATCACACACCGTCCCAAAGTGTGCCTCCATCTTATTTTAGACGTGAGATCCACCTTAAAAATCCATCCTATACTTACTTTCCCTATTTTGGGCCGATAGGAGATTTTTAGGTGGGTCTTTAATGTCTCTTTTTCAGTGGAAACCAGTTCTAAAACGAGTGCTCCATGTCATTCTTCGTGTTGGGTTATGAATCTGGCTTAAAGCCAGGCCAAAGCCAGACCAACGGTCCAACTCGGAAGCACTGGCCATCGTTCAACTGGCCGCCTCAGGTAAGTTCCCATTATCACACCAACAGCCCAAAATAGTATGCACAAGCACTCACAATATCCTACTTTTTGGAAAATAAATCCACCTTGGTGGTTAGTGAGCTTAGGGCTGCTTTTTGCAGGTTTTGTGACGTTGGGGTTAGGGTTTGTGTTCAGGTGAGAGGATCTAAATGGATCTACTTCAATCACCATCCACAATAAAGGTTTCCAGATGATGTTATGCTGGTGTTCGAGAGAAGACTTGGTCTGTAAGCCTGTATCACGCGACGTTTCGACAGCTTTTCGTGTCTTCTTCAGGCGAGGCTTGATTTTTAGAATTATTAAAGAGGACTCAACACCGTTCTTCTTGTGGAGACTGACTCAAATTGGGCCCAACACTATTCCAAAATTTTCAGAAGGACATTCAACATCGTCCAATGACAGAGACTAATACCAGAACGGTTTTCTACACTGTGTTCCTGACATAAGACCATACACACCGTCCCAAAGTGTGCCTCCATCTTATTTTAGACGTGAGATCTCCCTTAAAAATCCATCCTATACTTACTTTCCCTATTTTGGGCCGATAGGAGATTTTTAGGTGGGTCTTTAATGTCTCTTTTTCAGTGGAAACCAATTCTAAAACGAGTGCTCCATGTCATTCTTCGTGTTGAGCAACGTTCTTACTAATTTTGATCCCAGTGGAGACTGCTCTGAATGAGTTCTCAACACTTTTTATGTGGTGGAGTTTAAATAACACACATAAATATTTTTTTATTGTGTGTCTAAAATTTTAATTTTAGATGTAAAACCTCTTTAATAATTTTACACGCTCTACACACTGTGTTTGGTGGAGCTAATAATTTTCCTCTGTCTCAGTGTCCATCTGTGTGGGTCTTTATATATCTGAGAAGGGCGTGGCTTCTCTCTTTCTATTTTCCAACGTCAAATAAAATTTTGAGAAGCATATTTTTGCATTTTACTTGTAATACCATTATGAAACCATTGGTACAACAATGTAAACCACACTTTTCAAGGTCCAGAGAGCGAGGCACTCGCATGAGTTAGGTTATGAATCTGGCTTAAAGCCAGGCCAAAGCCAGACCAACGGTCCAACTCGGAAGCACTGGCCATCGTTCAACTGGCCGCCTCAGGTAAGTTCCCATTATCACACCAACAGCCCAAAATAGTATGCACAAGCACTCACAATATCCTACTTTTTGGAAAATAAATCCACCTTGGTGGTTAGTGAGCTTAGGGCTGCTTTTTGCAGGTTTTGTGACGTTGGGGTTAGGGTTTGTGTTCAGGTGAGAGGATCTAAATGGATCTACTTCAATCACCATCCACAATAAAGGTTTCCAGATGATGTTATGCTGGTGTTCGAGAGAAGACTTGGTCTGTAAGCCTGTATCACGCGACGTTTCGACAGCTTTTCGTGTCTTCTTCAGGCGAGGCTTGATTTTTAGAATTATTAAAGAGGACTCAACACCGTTCTTCTTGTGGAGACTGACTCAAATTGGGCCCAACACTATTCCAAAATTTTCAGAAGGACATTCAACATCGTCCAATGACAGAGACTAATACCAGAACGGTTTTCTACACTGTGTTCCTGACATAAGACCATACACACCGTCCCAAAGTGTGCCTCCATCTTATTTTAGACGTGAGATCTCCCTTAAAAATCCATCCTATACTTACTTTCCCTATTTTGGGCCGATAGGAGATTTTTAGGTGGGTCTTTAATGTCTCTTTTTCAGTGGAAACCAATTCTAAAACGAGTGCTCCATGTCATTCTTCGTGTTGAGCAACGTTCTTACTAATTTTGATCCCAGTGGAGACTGCTCTGAATGAGTTCTCAACACTTTTTATGTGGTGGAGTTTAAATAACACACATAAATATTTTTTTATTGTGTGTCTAAAATTTTAATTTTAGATGTAAAACCTCTTTAATAATTTTACACGCTCTACACACTGTGTTTGGTGGAGCTAATAATTTTCCTCTGTCTCAGTGTCCATCTGTGTGGGTCTTTATATATCTGAGAAGGGCGTGGCTTCTCTCTTTCTATTTTCCAACGTCAAATAAAATTTTGAGAAGCATATTTTTGCATTTTACTTGTAATACCATTATGAAACCATTGGTACAACAATGTAAACCACACTTTTCAAGGTCCAGAGAGCGAGGCACTCGCATGAGTTAGGTTATGAATCTGGCTTAAAGCCAGGCCAAAGCCAGACCAACGGTCCAACTCGGAAGCACTGGCCATCGTTCAACTGGCCGCCTCAGGTAAGTTCCCATTATCACACCAACAGCCCAAAATAGTATGCACAAGCACTCACAATATCCTACTTTTTGGAAAATAAATCCACCTTGGTGGTTAGTGAGCTTAGGGCTGCTTTTTGCAGGTTTTGTGACGTTGGGGTTAGGGTTTGTGTTCAGGTGAGAGGATCTAAATGGATCTACTTCAATCACCATCCACAATAAAGGTTTCCAGATGATGTTATGCTGGTGTTCGAGAGAAGACTTGGTCTGTAAGCCTGTATCACGCGACGTTTCGACAGCTTTTCGTGTCTTCTTCAGGCGAGGCTTGATTTTTAGAATTATTAAAGAGGACTCAACACCGTTCTTCTTGTGGAGACTGACTCAAATTGGGCCCAACACTATTCCAAAATTTTCAGAAGGACATTCAACATCGTCCAATGACAGAGACTAATACCAGAACGGTTTTCTACACTGTGTTCCTGACATAAGACCATACACACCGTCCCAAAGTGTGCCTCCATCTTATTTTAGACGTGAGATCTCCCTTAAAAATCCATCCTATACTTACTTTCCCTATTTTGGGCCGATAGGAGATTTTTAGGTGGGTCTTTAATGTCTCTTTTTCAGTGGAAACCAATTCTAAAACGAGTGCTCCATGTCATTCTTCGTGTTGAGCAACGTTCTTACTAATTTTGATCCCAGTGGAGACTGCTCTGAATGAGTTCTCAACACTTTTTATGTGGTGGAGTTTAAATAACACACATAAATATTTTTTTATTGTGTGTCTAAAATTTTAATTTTAGATGTAAAACCTCTTTAATAATTTTACACGCTCTACACACTGTGTTTGGTGGAGCTAATAATTTTCCTCTGTCTCAGTGTCCATCTGTGTGGGTCTTTATATATCTGAGAAGGGCGTGGCTTCTCTCTTTCTATTTTCCAACGTCAAATAAAATTTTGAGAAGCATATTTTTGCATTTTACTTGTAATACCATTATGAAACCATTGGTACAACAATGTAAACCACACTTTTCAAGGTCCAGAGAGCGAGGCACTCGCATGAGTTAGGTTATGAATCTGGCTTAAAGCCAGGCCAAAGCCAGACCAACGGTCCAACTCGGAAGCACTGGCCATCGTTCAACTGGCCGCCTCAGGTAAGTTCCCATTATCACACCAACAGCCCAAAATAGTATGCACAAGCACTCACAATATCCTACTTTTTGGAAAATAAATCCACCTTGGTGGTTAGTGAGCTTAGGGCTGCTTTTTGCAGGTTTTGTGACGTTGGGGTTAGGGTTTGTGTTCAGGTGAGAGGATCTAAATGGATCTACTTCAATCACCATCCACAATAAAGGTTTCCAGATGATGTTATGCTGGTGTTCGAGAGAAGACTTGGTCTGTAAGCCTGTATCACGCGACGTTTCGACAGCTTTTCGTGTCTTCTTCAGGCGAGGCTTGATTTTTAGAATTATTAAAGAGGACTCAACACCGTTCTTCTTGTGGAGACTGACTCAAATTGGGCCCAACACTATTCCAAAATTTTCAGAAGGACATTCAACATCGTCCAATGACAGAGACTAATACCAGAACGGTTTTCTACACTGTGTTCCTGACATAAGACCATACACACCGTCCCAAAGTGTGCCTCCATCTTATTTTAGACGTGAGATCTCCCTTAAAAATCCATCCTATACTTACTTTCCCTATTTTGGGCCGATAGGAGATTTTTAGGTGGGTCTTTAATGTCTCTTTTTCAGTGGAAACCAATTCTAAAACGAGTGCTCCATGTCATTCTTCGTGTTGAGCAACGTTCTTACTAATTTTGATCCCAGTGGAGACTGCTCTGAATGAGTTCTCAACACTTTTTATGTGGTGGAGTTTAAATAACACACATAAATATTTTTTTATTGTGTGTCTAAAATTTTAATTTTAGATGTAAAACCTCTTTAATAATTTTACACGCTCTACACACTGTGTTTGGTGGAGCTAATAATTTTCCTCTGTCTCAGTGTCCATCTGTGTGGGTCTTTATATATCTGAGAAGGGCGTGGCTTCTCTCTTTCTATTTTCCAACGTCAAATAAAATTTTGAGAAGCATATTTTTGCATTTTACTTGTAATACCATTATGAAACCATTGGTACAACAATGTAAACCACACTTTTCAAGGTCCAGAGAGCGAGGCACTCGCATGAGTTAGGTTATGAATCTGGCTTAAAGCCAGGCCAAAGCCAGACCAACGGTCCAACTCGGAAGCACTGGCCATCGTTCAACTGGCCGCCTCAGGTAAGTTCCCATTATCACACCAACAGCCCAAAATAGTATGCACAAGCACTCACAATATCCTACTTTTTGGAAAATAAATCCACCTTGGTGGTTAGTGAGCTTAGGGCTGCTTTTTGCAGGTTTTGTGACGTTGGGGTTAGGGTTTGTGTTCAGGTGAGAGGATCTAAATGGATCTACTTCAATCACCATCCACAATAAAGGTTTCCAGATGATGTTATGCTGGTGTTCGAGAGAAGACTTGGTCTGTAAGCCTGTATCACGCGACGTTTCGACAGCTTTTCGTGTCTTCTTCAGGCGAGGCTTGATTTTTAGAATTATTAAAGAGGACTCAACACCGTTCTTCTTGTGGAGACTGACTCAAATTGGGCCCAACACTATTCCAAAATTTTCAGAAGGACATTCAACATCGTCCAATGACAGAGACTAATACCAGAACGGTTTTCTACACTGTGTTCCTGACATAAGACCATACACACCGTCCCAAAGTGTGCCTCCATCTTATTTTAGACGTGAGATCTCCCTTAAAAATCCATCCTATACTTACTTTCCCTATTTTGGGCCGATAGGAGATTTTTAGGTGGGTCTTTAATGTCTCTTTTTCAGTGGAAACCAATTCTAAAACGAGTGCTCCATGTCATTCTTCGTGTTGAGCAACGTTCTTACTAATTTTGATCCCAGTGGAGACTGCTCTGAATGAGTTCTCAACACTTTTTATGTGGTGGAGTTTAAATAACACACATAAATATTTTTTTATTGTGTGTCTAAAATTTTAATTTTAGATGTAAAACCTCTTTAATAATTTTACACGCTCTACACACTGTGTTTGGTGGAGCTAATAATTTTCCTCTGTCTCAGTGTCCATCTGTGTGGGTCTTTATATATCTGAGAAGGGCGTGGCTTCTCTCTTTCTATTTTCCAACGTCAAATAAAATTTTGAGAAGCATATTTTTGCATTTTACTTGTAATACCATTATGAAACCATTGGTACAACAATGTAAACCACACTTTTCAAGGTCCAGAGAGCGAGGCACTCGCATGAGTTAGGTTATGAATCTGGCTTAAAGCCAGGCCAAAGCCAGACCAACGGTCCAACTCGGAAGCACTGGCCATCGTTCAACTGGCCGCCTCAGGTAAGTTCCCATTATCACACCAACAGCCCAAAATAGTATGCACAAGCACTCACAATATCCTACTTTTTGGAAAATAAATCCACCTTGGTGGTTAGTGAGCTTAGGGCTGCTTTTTGCAGGTTTTGTGACGTTGGGGTTAGGGTTTGTGTTCAGGTGAGAGGATCTAAATGGATCTACTTCAATCACCATCCACAATAAAGGTTTCCAGATGATGTTATGCTGGTGTTCGAGAGAAGACTTGGTCTGTAAGCCTGTATCACGCGACGTTTCGACAGCTTTTCGTGTCTTCTTCAGGCGAGGCTTGATTTTTAGAATTATTAAAGAGGACTCAACACCGTTCTTCTTGTGGAGACTGACTCAAATTGGGCCCAACACTATTCCAAAATTTTCAGAAGGACATTCAACATCGTCCAATGACAGAGACTAATACCAGAACGGTTTTCTACACTGTGTTCCTGACATAAGACCATACACACCGTCCCAAAGTGTGCCTCCATCTTATTTTAGACGTGAGATCTCCCTTAAAAATCCATCCTATACTTACTTTCCCTATTTTGGGCCGATAGGAGATTTTTAGGTGGGTCTTTAATGTCTCTTTTTCAGTGGAAACCAATTCTAAAACGAGTGCTCCATGTCATTCTTCGTGTTGAGCAACGTTCTTACTAATTTTGATCCCAGTGGAGACTGCTCTGAATGAGTTCTCAACACTTTTTATGTGGTGGAGTTTAAATAACACACATAAATATTTTTTTATTGTGTGTCTAAAATTTTAATTTTAGATGTAAAACCTCTTTAATAATTTTACACGCTCTACACACTGTGTTTGGTGGAGCTAATAATTTTCCTCTGTCTCAGTGTCCATCTGTGTGGGTCTTTATATATCTGAGAAGGGCGTGGCTTCTCTCTTTCTATTTTCCAACGTCAAATAAAATTTTGAGAAGCATATTTTTGCATTTTACTTGTAATACCATTATGAAACCATTGGTACAACAATGTAAACCACACTTTTCAAGGTCCAGAGAGCGAGGCACTCGCATGAGTTAGGTTATGAATCTGGCTTAAAGCCAGGCCAAAGCCAGACCAACGGTCCAACTCGGAAGCACTGGCCATCGTTCAACTGGCCGCCTCAGGTAAGTTCCCATTATCACACCAACAGCCCAAAATAGTATGCACAAGCACTCACAATATCCTACTTTTTGGAAAATAAATCCACCTTGGTGGTTAGTGAGCTTAGGGCTGCTTTTTGCAGGTTTTGTGACGTTGGGGTTAGGGTTTGTGTTCAGGTGAGAGGATCTAAATGGATCTACTTCAATCACCATCCACAATAAAGGTTTCCAGATGATGTTATGCTGGTGTTCGAGAGAAGACTTGGTCTGTAAGCCTGTATCACGCGACGTTTCGACAGCTTTTCGTGTCTTCTTCAGGCGAGGCTTGATTTTTAGAATTATTAAAGAGGACTCAACACCGTTCTTCTTGTGGAGACTGACTCAAATTGGGCCCAACACTATTCCAAAATTTTCAGAAGGACATTCAACATCGTCCAATGACAGAGACTAATACCAGAACGGTTTTCTACACTGTGTTCCTGACATAAGACCATACACACCGTCCCAAAGTGTGCCTCCATCTTATTTTAGACGTGAGATCTCCCTTAAAAATCCATCCTATACTTACTTTCCCTATTTTGGGCCGATAGGAGATTTTTAGGTGGGTCTTTAATGTCTCTTTTTCAGTGGAAACCAATTCTAAAACGAGTGCTCCATGTCATTCTTCGTGTTGAGCAACGTTCTTACTAATTTTGATCCCAGTGGAGACTGCTCTGAATGAGTTCTCAACACTTTTTATGTGGTGGAGTTTAAATAACACACATAAATATTTTTTTATTGTGTGTCTAAAATTTTAATTTTAGATGTAAAACCTCTTTAATAATTTTACACGCTCTACACACTGTGTTTGGTGGAGCTAATAATTTTCCTCTGTCTCAGTGTCCATCTGTGTGGGTCTTTATATATCTGAGAAGGGCGTGGCTTCTCTCTTTCTATTTTCCAACGTCAAATAAAATTTTGAGAAGCATATTTTTGCATTTTACTTGTAATACCATTATGAAACCATTGGTACAACAATGTAAACCACACTTTTCAAGGTCCAGAGAGCGAGGCACTCGCATGAGTTAGGTTATGAATCTGGCTTAAAGCCAGGCCAAAGCCAGACCAACGGTCCAACTCGGAAGCACTGGCCATCGTTCAACTGGCCGCCTCAGGTAAGTTCCCATTATCACACCAACAGCCCAAAATAGTATGCACAAGCACTCACAATATCCTACTTTTTGGAAAATAAATCCACCTTGGTGGTTAGTGAGCTTAGGGCTGCTTTTTGCAGGTTTTGTGACGTTGGGGTTAGGGTTTGTGTTCAGGTGAGAGGATCTAAATGGATCTACTTCAATCACCATCCACAATAAAGGTTTCCAGATGATGTTATGCTGGTGTTCGAGAGAAGACTTGGTCTGTAAGCCTGTATCACGCGACGTTTCGACAGCTTTTCGTGTCTTCTTCAGGCGAGGCTTGATTTTTAGAATTATTAAAGAGGACTCAACACCGTTCTTCTTGTGGAGACTGACTCAAATTGGGCCCAACACTATTCCAAAATTTTCAGAAGGACATTCAACATCGTCCAATGACAGAGACTAATACCAGAACGGTTTTCTACACTGTGTTCCTGACATAAGACCATACACACCGTCCCAAAGTGTGCCTCCATCTTATTTTAGACGTGAGATCTCCCTTAAAAATCCATCCTATACTTACTTTCCCTATTTTGGGCCGATAGGAGATTTTTAGGTGGGTCTTTAATGTCTCTTTTTCAGTGGAAACCAATTCTAAAACGAGTGCTCCATGTCATTCTTCGTGTTGAGCAACGTTCTTACTAATTTTGATCCCAGTGGAGACTGCTCTGAATGAGTTCTCAACACTTTTTATGTGGTGGAGTTTAAATAACACACATAAATATTTTTTTATTGTGTGTCTAAAATTTTAATTTTAGATGTAAAACCTCTTTAATAATTTTACACGCTCTACACACTGTGTTTGGTGGAGCTAATAATTTTCCTCTGTCTCAGTGTCCATCTGTGTGGGTCTTTATATATCTGAGAAGGGCGTGGCTTCTCTCTTTCTATTTTCCAACGTCAAATAAAATTTTGAGAAGCATATTTTTGCATTTTACTTGTAATACCATTATGAAACCATTGGTACAACAATGTAAACCACACTTTTCAAGGTCCAGAGAGCGAGGCACTCGCATGAGTTAGGTTATGAATCTGGCTTAAAGCCAGGCCAAAGCCAGACCAACGGTCCAACTCGGAAGCACTGGCCATCGTTCAACTGGCCGCCTCAGGTAAGTTCCCATTATCACACCAACAGCCCAAAATAGTATGCACAAGCACTCACAATATCCTACTTTTTGGAAAATAAATCCACCTTGGTGGTTAGTGAGCTTAGGGCTGCTTTTTGCAGGTTTTGTGACGTTGGGGTTAGGGTTTGTGTTCAGGTGAGAGGATCTAAATGGATCTACTTCAATCACCATCCACAATAAAGGTTTCCAGATGATGTTATGCTGGTGTTCGAGAGAAGACTTGGTCTGTAAGCCTGTATCACGCGACGTTTCGACAGCTTTTCGTGTCTTCTTCAGGCGAGGCTTGATTTTTAGAATTATTAAAGAGGACTCAACACCGTTCTTCTTGTGGAGACTGACTCAAATTGGGCCCAACACTATTCCAAAATTTTCAGAAGGACATTCAACATCGTCCAATGACAGAGACTAATACCAGAACGGTTTTCTACACTGTGTTCCTGACATAAGACCATACACACCGTCCCAAAGTGTGCCTCCATCTTATTTTAGACGTGAGATCTCCCTTAAAAATCCATCCTATACTTACTTTCCCTATTTTGGGCCGATAGGAGATTTTTAGGTGGGTCTTTAATGTCTCTTTTTCAGTGGAAACCAATTCTAAAACGAGTGCTCCATGTCATTCTTCGTGTTGAGCAACGTTCTTACTAATTTTGATCCCAGTGGAGACTGCTCTGAATGAGTTCTCAACACTTTTTATGTGGTGGAGTTTAAATAACACACATAAATATTTTTTTATTGTGTGTCTAAAATTTTAATTTTAGATGTAAAACCTCTTTAATAATTTTACACGCTCTACACACTGTGTTTGGTGGAGCTAATAATTTTCCTCTGTCTCAGTGTCCATCTGTGTGGGTCTTTATATATCTGAGAAGGGCGTGGCTTCTCTCTTTCTATTTTCCAACGTCAAATAAAATTTTGAGAAGCATATTTTTGCATTTTACTTGTAATACCATTATGAAACCATTGGTACAACAATGTAAACCACACTTTTCAAGGTCCAGAGAGCGAGGCACTCGCATGAGTTAGGTTATGAATCTGGCTTAAAGCCAGGCCAAAGCCAGACCAACGGTCCAACTCGGAAGCACTGGCCATCGTTCAACTGGCCGCCTCAGGTAAGTTCCCATTATCACACCAACAGCCCAAAATAGTATGCACAAGCACTCACAATATCCTACTTTTTGGAAAATAAATCCACCTTGGTGGTTAGTGAGCTTAGGGCTGCTTTTTGCAGGTTTTGTGACGTTGGGGTTAGGGTTTGTGTTCAGGTGAGAGGATCTAAATGGATCTACTTCAATCACCATCCACAATAAAGGTTTCCAGATGATGTTATGCTGGTGTTCGAGAGAAGACTTGGTCTGTAAGCCTGTATCACGCGACGTTTCGACAGCTTTTCGTGTCTTCTTCAGGCGAGGCTTGATTTTTAGAATTATTAAAGAGGACTCAACACCGTTCTTCTTGTGGAGACTGACTCAAATTGGGCCCAACACTATTCCAAAATTTTCAGAAGGACATTCAACATCGTCCAATGACAGAGACTAATACCAGAACGGTTTTCTACACTGTGTTCCTGACATAAGACCATACACACCGTCCCAAAGTGTGCCTCCATCTTATTTTAGACGTGAGATCTCCCTTAAAAATCCATCCTATACTTACTTTCCCTATTTTGGGCCGATAGGAGATTTTTAGGTGGGTCTTTAATGTCTCTTTTTCAGTGGAAACCAATTCTAAAACGAGTGCTCCATGTCATTCTTCGTGTTGAGCAACGTTCTTACTAATTTTGATCCCAGTGGAGACTGCTCTGAATGAGTTCTCAACACTTTTTATGTGGTGGAGTTTAAATAACACACATAAATATTTTTTTATTGTGTGTCTAAAATTTTAATTTTAGATGTAAAACCTCTTTAATAATTTTACACGCTCTACACACTGTGTTTGGTGGAGCTAATAATTTTCCTCTGTCTCAGTGTCCATCTGTGTGGGTCTTTATATATCTGAGAAGGGCGTGGCTTCTCTCTTTCTATTTTCCAACGTCAAATAAAATTTTGAGAAGCATATTTTTGCATTTTACTTGTAATACCATTATGAAACCATTGGTACAACAATGTAAACCACACTTTTCAAGGTCCAGAGAGCGAGGCACTCGCATGAGTTAGGTTATGAATCTGGCTTAAAGCCAGGCCAAAGCCAGACCAACGGTCCAACTCGGAAGCACTGGCCATCGTTCAACTGGCCGCCTCAGGTAAGTTCCCATTATCACACCAACAGCCCAAAATAGTATGCACAAGCACTCACAATATCCTACTTTTTGGAAAATAAATCCACCTTGGTGGTTAGTGAGCTTAGGGCTGCTTTTTGCAGGTTTTGTGACGTTGGGGTTAGGGTTTGTGTTCAGGTGAGAGGATCTAAATGGATCTACTTCAATCACCATCCACAATAAAGGTTTCCAGATGATGTTATGCTGGTGTTCGAGAGAAGACTTGGTCTGTAAGCCTGTATCACGCGACGTTTCGACAGCTTTTCGTGTCTTCTTCAGGCGAGGCTTGATTTTTAGAATTATTAAAGAGGACTCAACACCGTTCTTCTTGTGGAGACTGACTCAAATTGGGCCCAACACTATTCCAAAATTTTCAGAAGGACATTCAACATCGTCCAATGACAGAGACTAATACCAGAACGGTTTTTCTACACTGTGTTCCTGACATAAGACCATACACACCGTCCCAAAGTGTGCCTCCATCTTATTTTAGACGTGAGATCTCCCTTAAAATCCATCCTATACTTACTTTCCCTATTTTGGGCCGATAGGAGATTTTTAGGTGGGTCTTTAATGTCTCTTTTTCAGTGGAAACCAATTCTAAAACGAGTGCTCCATGTCATTCTTCGTGTTGAGCAACGTTCTTACTAATTTTGATCCCAGTGGAGACTGCTCTGAATGAGTTCTCAACACTTTTTATGTGGTGGAGTTTAAATAACACACATAAATATTTTTTTATTGTGTGTCTAAAATTTTAATTTTAGATGTAAAACCTCTTTAATAATTTTACACGCTCTACACACTGTGTTTGGTGGAGCTAATAATTTTCCTCTGTCTCAGTGTCCATCTGTGTGGGTCTTTATATATCTGAGAAGGGCGTGGCTTCTCTCTTTCTATTTTCCAACGTCAAATAAAATTTTGAGAAGCATATTTTTGCATTTTACTTGTAATACCATTATGAAACCATTGGTACAACAATGTAAACCACACTTTTCAAGGTCCAGAGAGCGAGGCACTCGCATGAGTTAGGTTATGAATCTGGCTTAAAGCCAGGCCAAAGCCAGACCAACGGTCCAACTCGGAAGCACTGGCCATCGTTCAACTGGCCGCCTCAGGTAAGTTCCCATTATCACACCAACAGCCCAAAATAGTATGCACAAGCACTCACAATATCCTACTTTTTGGAAAATAAATCCACCTTGGTGGTTAGTGAGCTTAGGGCTGCTTTTTGCAGGTTTTGTGACGTTGGGGTTAGGGTTTGTGTTCAGGTGAGAGGATCTAAATGGATCTACTTCAATCACCATCCACAATAAAGGTTTCCAGATGATGTTATGCTGGTGTTCGAGAGAAGACTTGGTCTGTAAGCCTGTATCACGCGACGTTTCGACAGCTTTTCGTGTCTTCTTCAGGCGAGGCTTGATTTTTAGAATTATTAAAGAGGACTCAACACCGTTCTTCTTGTGGAGACTGACTCAAATTGGGCCCAACACTATTCCAAAATTTTCAGAAGGACATTCAACATCGTCCAATGACAGAGACTAATACCAGAACGGTTTTCTACACTGTGTTCCTGACATAAGACCATACACACCGTCCCAAAGTGTGCCTCCATCTTATTTTAGACGTGAGATCTCCCTTAAAAATCCATCCTATACTTACTTTCCCTATTTTGGGCCGATAGGAGATTTTTAGGTGGGTCTTTAATGTCTCTTTTTTCAGTGGAAACCAATTCTAAAACGAGTGCTCCATGTCATTCTTCGTGTTGAGCAACGTTCTTACTAATTTTGATCCCAGTGGAGACTGCTCTGAATGAGTTCTCAACACTTTTTATGTGGTGGAGTTTAAATAACACACATAAATATTTTTTTATTGTGTGTCTAAAATTTTAATTTTAGATGTAAAACCTCTTTAATAATTTTACACGCTCTACACACTGTGTTTGGTGGAGCTAATAATTTTCCTCTGTCTCAGTGTCCATCTGTGTGGGTCTTTATATATCTGAGAAGGGCGTGGCTTCTCTCTTTCTATTTTCCAACGTCAAATAAAATTTTGAGAAGCATATTTTTGCATTTTACTTGTAATTCCATTATGAAACCATTGGTACAACAATGTAAACCACACTTTTCAAGGTCCAGAGAGCGAGGCACTCGCATGAGTTAGGTTATGAATCTGGCTTAAAGCCAGGCCAAAGCCAGACCAACGGTCCAACTCGGAAGCACTGGCCATCGTTCAACTGGCCGCCTCAGGTAAGTTCCCATTATCACACCAACAGCCCAAAATAGTATGCACAAGCACTCACAATATCCTACTTTTTGGAAAATAAATCCACCTTGGTGGTTAGTGAGCTTAGGGCTGCTTTTTGCAGGTTTTGTGACGTTGGGGTTAGGGTTTGTGTTCAGGTGAGAGGATCTAAATGGATCTACTTCAATCACCATCCACAATAAAGGTTTCCAGATGATGTTATGCTGGTGTTCGAGAGAAGACTTGGTCTGTAAGCCTGTATCACGCGACGTTTCGACAGCTTTTCGTGTCTTCTTCAGGCGAGGCTTGATTTTTAGAATTATTAAAGAGGACTCAACACCGTTCTTCTTGTGGAGACTGACTCAAATTGGGCCCAACACTATTCCAAAATTTTCAGAAGGACATTCAACATCGTCCAATGACAGAGACTAATACCAGAACGGTTTTCTACACTGGTGTTCCTGACATAAGACCATACCACCGTCCCAAAGTGTGCCTCCATCTTATTTTAGACGTGAGATCTCCCTTAAAAATCCATCCTATACTTACTTTCCCTATTTTGGGCCGATAGGAGATTTTAGGTGGGTCTTTAATGTCTCTTTTTCAGTGGAAACCAATTCTAAAACGAGTGCTCCATGTCATTCTTCGTGTTGAGCAACGTTCTTACTAATTTTGATCCCAGTGGAGACTGCTCTGAATGAGTTCCTCAACACTTTTTATGTGGTGGAGTTTAAATAACACACATAAATATTTTTTTATTGTGTGTCTAAAATTTTAATTTTAGATGTAAAACCTCTTTAATAATTTTACACGCTCTACACACTGTGTTTGGGTGGAGCTAATAATTTTCCTCTGTCTCAGTGTCCATCTGTGTGGGTCTTTATATATCTGAGAAGGGCGTGGCTTCTCTCTTTCTATTTTCCAACGTCAAATAAAATTTTGAGAAGCATATTTTTGCATTTTACTTGTAATACCATTATGAAACCATTGGTACAACAATGTAAACCACACTTTTCAAGGTCCAGAGAGCGAGGCACTCGCATGAGTTAGGTTATGAATCTGGCTTAAAGCCAGGCCAAAGCCAGACCAACGGTCCAACTCGGAAGCACTGGCCATCGTTCAACTGGCCGCCTCAGGTAAGTTCCCATTATCACACCAACAGCCCAAAATAGTATGCACAAGCACTCACAATATCCTACTTTTTGGAAAATAAATCCACCTTGGTGGTTAGTGAGCTTAGGGCTGCTTTTTGCAGGTTTTGTGACGTTGGGGTTAGGGTTTGTGTTCAGGTGAGAGGATCTAAATGGATCTACTTCAATCACCATCCACAATAAAGGTTTCCAGATGATGTTATGCTGGTGTTCGAGAGAAGACTTGGTCTGTAAGCCTGTATCACGCGACGTTTCGACAGCTTTTCGTGTCTTCTTCAGGCGAGGCTTGATTTTTAGAATTATTAAAGAG